>NW_016107431.1:4984182-5016179 GCF_001604975.1 Cebus imitator
TCCTCCCCAAACCTGCTATTTCCTGTCTTTTTGATGATAGCTATTCTAACAGGTGTGAGTTAATATCTCACTGTCATTTTTAGTTTGCATCTTTCTACCACTGTTCAAGGAAATAAGAGAGGACACAAATAAATGGAAATACATTTCATGCTCATGGATAGGAAGAATCAAAATCGTGAAAATGGCCATACAGCCCAAAGTAATTCATAGATTCAATGCTATTTCCATCAAGCTACTGTGGACTTTCTTCATAGAATTAGAAAAACTACTTTAAATTTTATATAGAATCAAAAAAGAGCCCATATAGCCATGACAATCCTAAGCAAAAAGAACAAAGCTGGAGGTATCATGGTACCTGACTTCAACTGTGCTACAAGGCTACTGTAACCAAAACAGCATGGTACTGGTACCAAAAAAGAGATATGGACCAATGGAACAGAGCAGAGGCCTCAGAAATAATGCCATATATCTACAACCATCTTATCTTTGACAAACCTGACAAAAACAAGCAATGGGGAAAGGATTCTCTATTTTGTAAATGGTATTGGGAAACTTGCTAGCCACATGCAGAAAACTGAAACTGGACCCCTTCTTTACACCTTACACAAAAATTAACTCAAGATGGATTAAAGGTTTAAACATAAGACCTAATACCATAAAAACCTGAGAAGAAAATGTAGGCAATATCATCCAGGACATACGCATGGACAAAGACTACATGACTAAAACACCAAAAGCAGTGGTAACAAAAGCCAAAATTGACAAATGAGATCTATTAAACTAAAGAGCTTCTGCACAGTAAAAGAAACTACCATAAGAATGAAGAGGTAACCTACAAAATTGGAGAAAATTTTTGCAATGTATCCACCTGACAAAGGGCTAATATCCAGAATCTACAAGGAGCTTAAACAGGTTTACAAGAAAAAAACAACCCCATCAAAAAGTGGGCAATGGATATGAACAGACACTTCTCAAAAGAAGACATTTATGCAGTCAACAAACATATGAAGAAAGGCTCTTCATCACTGGTCACTAGAGATATGCAAATCAAAACCACAATGAGATACCATCTCACGCCAGTTAGGATGGTTGTCATTAAAAAGCCAGGAAGCAGATGCTGGAGAGGATGTGGAGAAATAGAAATGCTTTTACACGGTTGGTGGGAGTGTAAATTAGTTCAACCCTTGTGGAAAACAGTGTGGTAATTCCTCAAGGGTCTTGAATCAGAAATACCGTTTGACCCAGCATCCCATTATATACTCATTATATACCCAAAGGATTATAAAATCATTCTATTATAAAGACACATGCACATACATGTTTATTGAAGCACTTTACGCAATAGCAAAGATTTCAAACCAACCCAAATGCCTATCAATGATAGATTGGATAAAGAAAATGTGGCACATAAACCCCATGGAATACTATGCAGCCATAAAAAAGGATAAGTCTGTGTCCTTTGCAAGAACATGTTTGAAGCTAGAAATCATCATTCTCAGCAAACTAACACAGGAACAGAAAACCAAATACCTCATATTCTCTCTCACAAGTAGGAGTTGCACAATGGGAACACATGGACACAGGAAGAGGAATATGACACACCAGGCCCTGTTTTAGGAAGGGGGACTAGGGAGGGATAGCATTAGGAGAAATACATATTGTAGATGACAAGCTGATGGGTGCACCAAACCACCATGGTACATATATACCTATGTTACCTTCACATTCTGCACATGTATCCCAGAACTTGAAGTATAATAAATAAAAAAAGAAAGTTCACTGTTAATGCAGAGAAATGCTACTGATTTCTATGTGTTGATCTTGTACCCTGCAAGTTTACTTAATTTATAATTTCTAACAGTTTTTTTGGTGGAATATTTAGGATTTTTATATGTAAGATTATGTCATTTGCAAACAGAGACAAGATAACTTTTTTTCTATTGAATTTGAATGCTTTTTATTTTCTTCTATTGCCTAATTGTTTTGGCTAAGGCTTTCAGTACAAGGTTGAATAGAAGTGGTGAAAATGGGCATCTTTTTCCAGTTTTTAGAACAAAAGCTTTTAACATTTCCTCTCTTGAGTATGATGATAGCTGTGGATTTATCGTATGCAGCCTTCATTATGTTGAAGTTCATTTCTTCTATACCTAATTTTTGGAGAGTTTTACCATGCAGGGGTGTTGATTTTTGTCAAATGATTTTTTTCTAAATCTATTAAAATAATTATATAATTTTTGTTCTTCATTCTGTAAATATGATGTGTCCCATTTATTGATTTGCTTATGTTGGACTATCCTTTCACCCCAGAAATATATCCCACTAGAGTACACTAGATCACAGTGAATGTGTCTTAATATGATGTTAAATTCATTTTTCTAGTATTTTATTGAGGATTTTTGCATCTATGATCATCAAAGGTATTATCCCATAATTTTCACATGCCATCCTCCTCTGGCTTTGATATTAAGGTAATGCTGGCCTCATAAAAAGAGTTTAGAACCACTCTCTCTTCTTTTCTTGAATAGTTTGTTGAGAAGGGTCATTCGTTCTCTAAATATTTAATAGAATTCAGTAGTGAAACCCTCAGGTCTGGGCTTTTCTTGGTTGGGAGACTTTTTATTACTACTTCAATGTTCCTTCTTACTACTGGTCTGTTAAGATTTCTTTTTTTTTTCTCCCATAATTCTGTCTTGGCAGGTTGCATGTGTCTAGGAATGTAGCCAATTCTTTTAGGCTATCCATTTGGGGGCATATAACTATATATAATAGTTTTACTATTTTTTAATTGTATTTCTATGTTATTAATGGTAATGTCTCTTAACTCTTGGTTAGTCCAGTTAAAGCTTTGTCAATTTGTTTATCTTTTCAAAAAAGCAACTCTTACTTTGTTGACATTTTGTATTGTTTTTCTGGTCTCTATTTCATTTATTTCTGCTTTAATTTTTCATTACCTCTGCCAACACTGGGCTTAGTTTACTCTTCCTTTTCTATTTTCTTAAGGCATAATATTAAATTGTTTAGTTGCCAATTTTCTTCTTTTTGTTTGCTTGTTTGATCATAGCATCATCAACATAATAATAGACAGACATTTGGCATAGAATACAGGGTTAACTGGTGGTCTTAGTTTTCACTGATGCGAATTTTAAAATTATTTCTGTGTACAAGTATTTTATTATCATTTTATTGTACATTTCTTGAGACAAGATCTCATTCTATTGCCCAGGCTGGAGTGTAGCGGCCTGATCACAGCTTACTGCAGCCTCAACCTCTCCAGGCTTAGGCAATTCTGCCACCCCAGTCTCCTGAGTAGCTGCGGTGACAGGCAAGCACCACCATGTCCAGCTAATTTTTTTTTTTTAATATCATTTGTAGAGACAAGGTTTTGCCATGTTTCCCAGGCTCTATCTCAAACTCCTGGGCTCAAGTGATCCACCCTCCTTGGCTTCCCAAAGTGCTAGGATTACAGACATGAGCCACCATACCTAGCTGTCTACAAGTATTTTAAAATAAAATCTGGCATAATTTCTATACAGCTGCTTAAATAAATGTAATTTTGGCAACATCACATTGCCTTTACATTTAAAAAATATGTTTCAACTCCATATATCAAGCAGAATGTGATAATATAACATTTATCCTCCATATCTGGCACTGAATGAATACTAAATGTATCTTTTATTTTTAAAGGTATTTGTAAAAATACACAAAATATAAATATATGGTTCATAATATTTGAACTACAATTTGAAGTGGAAGGTGGCATCTTTACTTTTATTATGCAATTAGTTTCTGTAAATAATTAGTGAATTATATAATTAACATGCAATTTTGTTAGTATACATTATGAGATGATGACGAAAAATTGGGATGTAATTCATCATGTTAAGTAATTTATTGAATACTATCATTAAATTATCTTAATTAACAAAACTTATGACATAGTTTTTAAAACAGAAAATTATGATATTATATTTATGTACATTATTCTGCTGTTAAAAATCCATGTACCTAACATAAGAAGAAAGCAGTTGTATGTCTGTGAATATAAAATTAATGTAAATAATGTGGCTATTTGTGCCCTGAATGCAATTGCTCTCATTAAAGAATTATCTGTTCTATATACTTAGTTATTATTTTTGACTCTAATAAAGAAACTATACCATTGGTAGCAAAAAAATATTTTTTCCATTATCTGGTGTCTCAAATTATACCAGCAACATGCTGTTAGAAATGGAACTTGCAGTTAGTTGCACTGTGATATATTTTGTAATCAGTTTCTCAGAAACAAAAGCAATATTTTGGAAGGTACATACAGTTTTGAATGAGAACAATTAAAATGCATTTTGTTGGTTGAGTCTTTTATTATCTGGTTCCTGATTATGGTGTTTTCGAATGATTGATTTTGTAATTACTGGGTTTTACTTGGTAATTGGAAATTTTTGCAAACAATGTCCACTATGCAATGAAATTTGATGTGCTTACAATATGCTGAGTAATTTTTTTCATTTTTAATGGAACTTACACACGTGCATGGTCACATAAAAGGAAGCAAAATAAAAGTTAATCACGTATTTTATACTGTTGGTGTGATTGTACATTGTTTTCAGCTTTTAATGCTTAATCATCAGAAAATTTTCTTTCTCCACTTGACATTAAATTTTAATAAAAATTCCATATATTCCATTTTATTTCTGGATTTATAGTTGGTAACACTCACTGAAAAAAAATAGAAGCAGGTTTTCTAGGTCACAATATAAAGGGGCTGTATGAATTTCTTTGAAATCCTGTAACAAAGTATCACAAACTGGGTTCCTTAAAATGATAGAAATTTATTGTTTCACAGCTCTGGAGAATAGAAAGCAAGATGTCATCAGGGCCATGTTCCTTCTGAAACCTGTAGAAAAATGCTTCCTTGCTGCTACCTAGTTTCTGGTGGTTTACCGGCAATCTTGGGTGTTTCTATGCTTACAGCTCCATAAGTCTAATCTCTATCTTTGTCACCATCTTGTATTCTCCTTCTTTCTCTGTGTATTCACATGACTGATTTCTTATAAGGGCATCAGAAATATTGGATTAAGAGCTCACACTATTCCAGTATGGTATCATTTTACATCTACAGTGTAATTACATTACATTACACTACACGAATTACATCCACAGTAACTCTATCTCCAAATAATGTTACATTCTCATGTGCTGGGGATTAGAACTTCAGCATACCTTTTTGGGGGGCAGGGGGGAGCAGCCAATTCAACTCATAGCTGTGCCCAACCCTATTTAGAAGTGCAAAATGTGTGTTGACATTTTGATTAGACTAAGACATTGAGCACATTAGCAAACCTTCTCTTAGATTTCCCTTCATGCCATCCTTCTTTTTCCCACAGAAACTTTGCTTGAGATGTTTTCTCAACCACAAACAATATGCACTCCCTCCCCTCTCCAATTTTATTTAGTTCGTGGTCAGTCCTTGAAAACTCCTTTCAAGCAAACTTCCTCCATGATGCCATCTCAGACCAGGAACATATTGGATCGTCCACTTCTGAATGCTGTCATAGCGTTGATATCTGGTCAATGAAACTTTGATCAGTTGTACTTATACATCCATCAATGTAACTGTGATTTGATTGATGTCTTTCTCCTCAAATAAGCTGGAACCTATCTAAATACAGAGGCTCTAATTCTTTTTCCATTGTTATATATGTAGTGCCTAGTATAGTACCTGGCTCCCCCAAAAATGCTATATAGTGATTTGTTGAGTAAATGAATGAATGTGTTTATCTTTTTCCAAGGACAGACAAAAACAGCATTATTTGGTGTAAAACTATTGAAACTGCTTAATCAATTATTATATACTATATATGAGGTATGAAATTGATAAATGTGAAAGACAAAGTTACAAGTATAAGGAAAATACAGAGGCTTAGAAAATGCAACTTCGGAGTGGGGTGATATAATGTCATAAAGACATGTAAAGTAATAATTTAAGGAACATACATTGAAAATAAATTTCTGTGATTTCAGAACCATAAAGGCCAATTCTGAACAGATTTCTAGTTGTAGCTTGACATTGTGACAAATATTAAGTTCTCTGGAGTCATATGGTTTGTGTTTGAATTCTAGTTTATTATTTATCCTTTTTATGACTGTTGTCACATTACTGTATCTTCCTGTTTCTTCATTTAAAAAATGGGAATAATAATGACATCTATTTTACAGGTGTAATTTAGATTACTCAGGTGGAGCAACCAGCAAATATAATTATTTGTGGAGTTTGAGCTCAATCTTGAAAGGAAATATTTGTTGTCAAGAAGATAAGGAAAGACATACAGATGGAAATATTTTTCATTTTGAATGCAGGTGTCAGGCAAAATTCTCAGAACAGCCTCCAAAAATTATTAATAGGGCAAAGGGCACAATAACCAGGGCACTACATTACACAAAAGCATGAGGCTCTACCTCAACTGTTGTAAAGAACATATCAGAAAACCAGCGCACATCCACTATGGAAAAAGAACCAAAGTCACTCAAGACCATTTGTTTTTTAGAGGTAGGAAAAAGTTAAATGGGAAACATTGTATTAACAAAATGTTTTTCAATATTTAATGTGCATACAGATCACTTGGAAAATTCATAAATATTAAAACTGATTGAGTGAGTTTTGAGTAGGGCCTGAGATTCTTTATTTCTAACAAATGTCAATTTCTTTATGTCCTTAAGCCAACTTTAAGCATCAAGACTTTCAGATATGCACTAAAAGAGAGAGATCATCTTAAACGCTGCATTTGTCATACATCAAATATATCCTAGGGATACTGTGAAGTTCTAGTAAAACAGGTGGAAAATATATTGAACTAAAAGACTTTAGCTAAGTAAATTTTTGTAGTGTCTTACCAAGACTGCTAGTTCAATTTATGAACCTTATTGAGCAAGTTTGCTGATAAGTAATAGCATTGTAATAGCTATCACAAACATAATCACACAAATGTAATTTTCTTCTATTCCATGATAGAGAGAAAAAAAATTTGTAGACCTTCCATAAAAGAGAGAATCAAAATGCTGAATGTTATTAAGCAATTGTACTTTTATATGTTTCTGGGCTGTTAGCTATTTTAAGGAAGGAAATTTTCCTTTGATTATAAGTAAATTGACAACATTATAATAAAAATAGTATGTTATAACTCCTACATAATATTCTGTATAGAGGAAAAACAGGAGATGGTATTTAATTTGATTCACCAATCAGTTTCTTTGTAAAACGTATTGCTCTATTAAGAACAATATTGTATCATATGAACAATGCCCATAATGACTTCAAAATTCATTGAACAGCAGCCTGCATGTACATCAGATTTATTGAGACATCAGAAATTCATTTCATGAATTCTAAATGTTCATTTACAGCTTGGGGAGTTTTTATTAGTCTTATAATTTGATTTTGTGGCTACTGGAGAACCTGCAGTATGTTTTCAGTATCTAAGTTTTTAGTAGATAGTCAATGTCAAAAAAAATAAAAGAAAAAATAATGAATATAACTGGGAAGTGAAAGCATTTTTACAAAATAGATTTTCTCTAAACTGCATACTTTCAAATATATTTAGGAATAAATAAACCTGAGCATACACTATTATATGTTCTTCAGTTGTGACAGATCCTAAGAGTATACCTAACCTGAAAGCTCAAAAAAAGTATGGTAGATTTGTAGACTTGATTATCAGTTTCCCAGTAACCACTGTGTGTCTTTACAGTGATTCAAATATGAGAGCTGAAAAGCAATTTGTTCCATGTATCAACTTTTAATCTATATTGAACCAATATACAAACAGCCTAATCAAGCAACACCATTTTAAAAATTACCTACTACCCTGCAGTTTTAAAGTTCAATAACTAACAATGTAGAATATAATTTTAGTATATTTTTCTACCTACACATACATACATACATTCACGTACAATAATAATAACAAGTTAAATTTACATTTTGTTTTAACTTTTATGGTTTAAAGTGGTTTTAGCTTGGGTACTGAAGTATTTGAACTCTACAAGTTCACAGGAAATCAAAGAATCACTGCTAGAGCCCTCGTGAGGGCTTGCGTTTTGTTTGTACAAACTGCAAAAGACTGAATCTTAACCTGTATATTTATTTAATTCAAAATTTGAGGTGGTATTTGTAGCAAGTATCTCTGAACACTGGCTAAAGCTTGAAAATTAAACTAAGCTGTGTTTAAATATGCAAGTCAATAAACGTAATCCACCACAAAAGCAGAACCAAAGACAAAAACCACATGCAGAGAAGGCCTTCCACAAAATTCAACAGCCCTTTATGCTAAAAACTCTCAATAAACCAGGTATCAAAAGAATATATCTCAAAACAATAAAAGCTATTTACGACAAACTAACAGCCAATATCATACTGAATGGGCAAAAACTGGAAGCATTTCCTTTGAAATCTGGCACTAGACAAGGATGCCCTCTCTCACCACTTCTATTCAATATAGTATTGGAAGTTCTAGCCAGAGCAATTAGCCAAGAAAAAAATAATACAGGATATTCAGTTAGGAAAAGAGGAAGCCAAATTGTCTCTATTTGCAGATGACATGGTTGTATATTTAAAAGACCCTATCATCTCAGCCCCAAATCTCCTAAAACTGTTAAACAACTTCAGCAGAGTCTCAGGATACAAAATCAATATGCAGAAATCACAAGCATTTCTATACACTTATAACAGATTAACAGAGAGCCAAATCATGAGTAAACTCCCATTCACAATTGCCACAAAGAGAATAAAGTACCTAGGAATACAACTAAGAAAGGATATAAAGGACCTCTTCAAGGAGAACTACAAACCACTGCTAAAGGAAAGAAGAGAGGACACAAACAGATGGAGAAACATTCCATGCTTATGGTTAGGAAGAATCAATATCATGAAAATGGCCATACTGATGGAAGTAATTTATAGATTCAAAGCTATCCCCATCAAGCTACCAATGACCTTCTTCACAGAACTGGAAAAAAACACCTTAAACTTCATATGGAAGCAAAAGAGAGCCTGCATTGTCAAGACAATCCTAAGCAAAAAGAAGAAAGCTGGAGTCATCACACTACCTGATTTCAAACTGTACTACAAGGCTACAGTAATCAAAACAGCATGGTACTGGTACCAAAACAGAGATATAGGCCAATGGAACAGAAGAGAGGCCATGGAGGCAAGCCACACATCTACAGCCATCTGATCTTTGGCAAACCTGACAAAAACAAGAAATAAGAAAAGGATTCCCTGTTTAATAAATGATGTTGGGAAAACTGGCTGGCAGTGTACAGAAAGCAGAAAATGGACCCCTTCCTGACAGCTTACATGAAAATTAACTTGACATGGATTAAAGATTTAAACATAAGACCTAACACCATAAAAACCCTAGAAGAAAATCTAGGCAAAACCATTCAGGACATAGGCACAGGCAAGGACTTCATGACTAAAACGCCAAAAGCACTGGCAACGAAAGCCAAAATAGACAAATGGGACCTAACTAAACCCCAGAGCTTCTGTACAGCAAAAGAAACAATCATTAGAGTGAATTAGCAATCAACAGATTGGGAAAAAATTTTTACAGTTTACCCATCTGACAAAGGGCTAATATCCAGAATCTACACGGAACTGAAACAGATTTACAAGAAACAAACAAACAAACCCATCCAAAAGTAGGTAAAGGATATGAACACTTTTCAAAAGAAGACATATATGAGGCCAACAAACACATGAAAAAATGCTCATCATCACTGATTGTTAGAGAAATGCAAATCAAAACCACATTGAGATACCATCTGACACCAGTTAGAATGGTGATCATTAAAAAATCTGGAGACAACAGATGCTGGAGAAGATGTGGAGAAATAGGAACACTTTTACACTGTTGGTGGGAGTGCAACCCAGTTCAACCATTGTGGAAGACAGTGTGGTGCTTCCTCAAGGATCTAGAAATAGAAATTCCATTTGACCCAACAATCCCATTACTGGGTATACACCCAAAGGATTATAAATCATTCTATTATAAGGACACATGAACATGTATGTTCATTGTGGCAATGTTTACAATAGCAAAGACCTTGAACCAACCCAAATGCCCATCAACAACAGACTGGACAAGGAAAATGTGGCACATATACACCATGGAATACTATGCAGCCATAAAAAATGATGAGTTCGTGTCCTTTGTAGGGACATGGATGAATCTGGAAACAATAATTCTTGGCAAACTGACACAAGAATAAAAATCAAATACAGCATGTTCTCACTCACAGGTGGGTGTTGAACAATGAGAACACATGGACACAGGGAGGGGAGCATCACATACTGGGGTCTGTTGGGGTGGGACCAAGAGAGGAACAGCCCGAGGGTGGGGAGGTCAGGGAGGGATAACATGGGGAGAAATGCCAGATGTAGATGACTTAAAATAAATTTTCATACTTCTTACCAAGATCTCGTAGGTTCCGAATCTTCTGGTCTTGCCTGTCTCTTGAAACTTTATATGTTACCTCTGCTCCTTATTTATTGTGCTCACAGCCTTCCCATTGTTATATTTAACACACTGAATGGCTGTATTGGATGTCATTTTATATAGGCTATGTTTACAATTTTACTGTCGTATTCCCAGCTCCTCAAGCAGCTCCTTTCAATAAACATTTGTTGAATACATAAATTACTTGATTTTAACTTTTTTAAATTCTATGCTGTGCAACCCAGCTAATTGAATTAATGTGCATCAAACACATACCATCTTATTATACACTTTTATATTATTACACACTATGATATTAAATAATATAAATGTTATATTATTTACACTATTTTATTGAACACAGACCATATATAAAGTACAGGATTAACTGCTATGAAAAAATACAGAGACTGAGGATATGCTGCTCTTTTCCTCAAAGACATTTACATTTGGTGAGGGGGTGGGGAATGTAGGAAAAATGCAAAATATAACAATAAAGTTTGAATTAATAAATGCTTTAATTTTGTTTATCTTAAATATTTAAATCATCCTATTAATAATACGTATACACAATATTTATATACAACTCTTTATTCTTTGTTTCCTATAATTAAAAAATATCCTACAAGGACTTATACAAATTTTCCTCCGTTTGAATTTTGATTTTTTTTAATGTAAGTGCATGCATGTCTGTGTGTGTGTGTGTGTGCATGTGTGTTTGTGTGTGTGTGTGTGATTATTCGTTAGGCTGTCAATGTGTGGAGCTGTGGAGCTCAGCTGCCTTTGCAGTGTGAACTCTACTTCCTGAAACACATAAACTGAACTTTGAATATTGAATGAGAAGGGTCATTTATATAAAACATTAGATGTAATAATTTGGTAACATGATTCCTAAGCAAAAATGTAAATTCTTCGCCAATGATGGGATGATAGCTCAGTAAATACAATCTCAAGCAAAATAAAGTTTCATATCTCTTCTACTTATTGGCTCATCACATTCAGATGTGTAATCCTTTCCTTAAATTCAACTAGCATATTTATGTCAATGTATATTGCCATCCCCACATTTAAAAATCCCACTGACATTTTTAAGGGCTTGGGTAAATTATGTTGTTTTCTGAACTTTGTAATTTCCATCAGAAAAAAAAAATCACTTTATCTGAAATGATTGCTTGTTTCTCTAGAAGATGTGTATATTCTCTATGTACATAGAGATTATATAGAACTCCATCACTATGAAAGCATTTATTTTCTATAAATCTCAACATCTTTGACCAGAACCATTGGCAAAATCAATAATTGAATTCCAGTTGAAATGACTTGGCAAGTTATTCCCAAATCTAAATCTTAATAACAATATATACAAATACATTTCTTAGAGCACAGTATCTTCAATCCAATCATGAATTCCAAAGCAACCTAAGCTATGCTGTTTTGTAGGTGTGATTTTTTTTAATATATAGAAATTATTGTGCAGAGAGACTATGTGACCTGCGAAGTTTAAAAGGAAAAACAGCAGCATTTTTCATTATCTGGCAACCAAGTAGAATCAAGCAGAGAGCTGTTCTTATAAAATCACTCCACAAATTGCATCACATGATGGTGCATATCATTCTGCAATGGAATTCTGTAACACATGAGCTACTTTTCAAAGTATGAAAATGCAGTTTTCATTTTGCCAAAACAGAAAAAAATGAAATGGAAAATATTTTAGAAATAATATACCTAAAGTACACTTTGTAGAAAAGGTCATATGTATTATGTAGATATAAATATATAGGGGTATATTAGGAATACATCGGACTCATCACAGATAAATAGGTGCTTGATAAATTTAAGATTATTGCATAGGCAAAATATGCTTCATTTGAGTTTAATTTGCCTTGTAACTAAACCTACACTGAGAAATCATATAGTCTTAGCAGTAGAAAGTAACCTTTTTTTTGTTCAGTTGAACATTAAAGCTTTATTCAAGTTAGAGTGCTTTGAGATTAGAATCCTTCTTTTTTACTTTCCCCTTGCTAAGTGTGTGCCTTTGTACAGATTCAATTTGATCATCTGCAAATCTTGCATAACACGTCTCTAAAAGCACAGGAGCTGACTGTAGGGCTCTAAAAAAAGATTTCTTAGAAAAACATAGCAGACTCAAGAAGAAACTCAAAGGGACATGGAAAAACCAGGTAGATCTGAAGGGAAAATTATAAAAAGCTGGAAAGAGGAGAAATCCCCACATATTAGCCCAAGTCACATCATTTGTTTTTGATTTAGATACATCTTTTTTAATTGTATGTTAAGTTCTGGGGTACATGTGCAGATCTTGCAGGTTTGTTGCCTAGGTACACACATGCCTTGGTGGTTTGCTGACTCCATCCCCCCATCACCTACATCAGGCATTTCTCCCAATGTTATCCCTCCCCAACCTCCCCCCTCTTCAACAGAACCCAGTGTGTGATATTCCTCTCCCTGTACTCATGTGTTCTCATTATTCAACACCTCCCTATGAGTGACAACATGCGGTGTTTGGTTTTCTGTTCTTGTGTCAGTTTGCTCAGAATGATAACTTACAGATTCTTCCATATCCCTACAAGGCATATGAACTCATCCTTTTTTATGGCTGCATAGTATTCCATGGTGTATATGTGCCATGTTTTCTTTGTCCAGTCTATCATTGATGGACATTTGGGTTGCCTCCACATCTTTGCTATCGTAAACAGCGCTGCAATGAACATACATGTGGATATGCCTTTATAATAGAATTATTTATAATCCTTTAGGTATATACTCAGTAATGGGATTGCTGGGTCAAATGGCATTTCTATTTGTAGATCCTTGAGGAATTTTCATAATGATTGAACTAATTTACACTCCTACCAACAGTGTACAAGTGTTCCAATTTCTCCACAGCCTCTCCAGCATCTGTTGTCTCATTTTTTAAGGATTGCCATTCTAACTGGCATGAGATGGCATCTCAATGTGGTTTGGATTTGCATTTTTCTAATGACCAGTGATAATGAGCATTTTTTCATATGTTTGTTGGCCTCATAGATGTCTTCTTTTGAAAAGCATCTATTCATATCCTTTGCCCACTTTTGAATGGTTTTTATTTTCTTGCCTTCTTAATGCAAGTAAGAGATCACAATTCTATCTTGGTCTAGTTTACCACATCCCAAAACCTTCCATAATAAGCTGGGAGCTTTCTTTTTCCTAACAATTGTAAATCCACTTCCAGGTCAAATTAGTTGAGGACTTATGTAATGTAATCAGTGTAAGCACTACAATGAAAATGTAGGGCTTTTTGTTTGTTGTTGGTTGGCTGTGGTGAATTTTTGCTTTTTTTTTAATCAAGCACATGTGGACATATGGAGAAATCGATTTAACCTTAAAAACACTTAAATTTGCTATAGGTAAAAGTTCTGCATTGAGGAAAAAATACTATTCAAAACCATAGAATAGGAACTATTGTGTTTTAAATTTTTAGGATGCAAATAATGAAATAAAAAGATCATTTGAAATAGCCAAAATGTGGAGTACTGTGATATGAGTTTTGCCAAGTTAGTTTCAAAATTTCTCTCTCACTAGTATCTGGAAGTTCAGAATGAATAAGTTACTCCTGAGGATAATAAAGGCATTTATGTTCGCAGTCTTCTGTACATTTCCAAATCCTATCATCAGCTAAGAACTGTAGACTTATGTGTCTGTCTGAGCTCTTAGGACCACTGTGGAAAAACATGAATCTTTTAAAATCAGTACCATGTATACCCCTCATATACAGCTAGAAGGATGCTCATCAAAGATTTCTGAGCCTTGAATTAATACTTTTCTTAAGATTCACCTACCCTTAGTGAAATAATTATTTAGAATTTACAACTTTAATAATTACATTTATTAAAATATTTTTTTCTTTAAATTCCCAAATTACTGAAAATTCCACACTCACTATCCACTTAGTAAACTTTACAATGATGCCTATAGTTTCTTCCCTGTACCCCTATACCTCCTTAGGAAACCCCTGAGGAGACAGAGCTGTATTCTTCAATCCCACCAGAAAGAATCGAATTAGATATAGACACCTGAGTTCAACTACATAAATAAGATTTTTCCCAAAATACATAGAGTATAGACTTTAAATTATTTATCATCAGCCAGCCCTGGAAGTCATTTAAACTATGGGACTAAGGTTGCAGTTTTGGGGTAGCTATAACGTGATGGTGACTGCAGAGAGGTTGAGCTGAGGATACAAAAGAAAAAAAGCAATAGTGCTTGAATTTTGCCTTTTTCCTTATCTCTCTGCATCTTCCTACCTTCTTAAAAGGACTTCTGGCCAAGCTCGGTGGCTCATGCCTAGAATCCCAGCACTATGGGAGGTCGAAGTGTGTGGATCACCTGAGGTCAGGAAATTGAGACTAGCTTGGCAAACATGATAAAACCCCATCTCTACTAAAAACACAAAGAATTGGCTGAGTGTGGTGGTGGGCACCTGTAATTTCAGCTACTCGAGAGGCTGAGGCAAGAGAATTGGTTGAACCCGTAAGGCAGAGGTTGCAGTGAGTGGAGATCACGCCACTGTAGTGCAGCCTGGACATGCCATAATTATGAACTAATCATGGTTATTTCTAAGTGATTGTCTTTGACCCAGTCTCTATGATGACCTAGATTTTCCCTTCCGAGGAAATTCACTTAATATTCATGTCCCCTCAATCTCAGGCAGTGTAGGTATTCAATTTTTTTTTTAACAGAATCAATAAATGGACTATTTTCTTTAACATCATTCATATTAGAAATAATTTCTGAATTAGACTTGTTATTTTATATTGTCAACTAGCTTTCCAAAAGAGTTGACACTTTTTATGTTCCCATTGACAGTGTGGAAGAATTCTGATTTCACCACATTTTTATAATCTTTTGATATTTTTATTAAAATGAAAAAATGTTATTTGATTTACAAAAATATATTTTATTGTGACCCTCATCTCTTTAGTCATGAGTTTAAATATTTTATTATTTATATCAGAACCTCTGCATTTTCTTTTTATTTTAATGTCCTTAGGCCATTAATTTACTGAAATTAGCATATTTGAGAGTGGCTTAAAGACTAAAATAAATATTGAACCAAAGAGAGTTATGGCAGAAAGGGTACTGCCTAAAATTCTAAAGAAGTTTATGTGTCTACAAGATCTTTAAGATTTTTAGAGATCATTTGTATCATACTATAGGGCATGATATAATATACTTTGATAACCACTGCTCATCTACAACTAAAGTTCATCAAGCTATTTTATTCATCAAGACAATAATAATAGAAGTGAGAAAATTAACTGGTCAATATTGGCAACTTAGCTTTAATCATATTAATTGACATTATTAAATTAAACTGCAATGCGTTCTTACAAAATGCCTCTCAATATACTCAGAATCAGATCATTGGGATAAGTGCTGTGTTACTGTGGCTCTTTATTGCCAAGGACAGATGTCACCATGGTTTATAATGATCTTCCCATAGTTCAGCTATAGTGAGGTATTGAAGGTCAACAAAATGGCTCATGGTTGGATTCTTGCTCTGAGAACAGAAATGTGCCAGATGTTCCCTTTGCCAGGCGGAAGAAAAAGGCACTAATTGGCAAACCAGTTTTGTAATAGTTACAGTATGTTGGTTGAAACAAAAGGTAGATTAATAATTTGGCCTGTAATCATGCTAGCTATTCCTCAGGTTGTAAGGATTCATTTTTGGTGTACAATATTGTTCAATGAGAATACTAATATGTCATTTCAGAAACTATATACACACTAAATCATTCATTCATTTACAATTTAAGTCATTACCCTCTGCCATGTACTTTGCTATGTGTTGGGGGGCTGGAAGTAAAGAAATAAGACAACTCTTACAGAATTTTCTGGATGATGGAGAAGAAAAGAATAAACAATTAGTTATAATAAATTATGAATGTTGTGAAAAAAGAAGTATAAAGAATGATAGAAACATGCATTAAGATATCTAACTGAGCCTGAGTCTAGAAGTTTAGAAGTAATGAAACTTTAGTATGTATGTGAAGAAAACCTAACCGTAAGAGAAAAAATATTGGGAGGTCTTCAGACTAGTTTACCTTCTGTCTTTATAACTAAAAATTTATGCCTCACAGTTAAATATTTATCTATGTTTTAAGAAAATCAATTTATCAAGTCAAAACTAGTAAAAACATTATTTATAATTAAATATGCTGTTTTTATTATAAATTAATACAAATGTCATTAATAGAAAAAGTAAATTTACATTGATAGAGCACAGTGTTAATGAATGCAGGACCAAAACTCTGAACAAACTTACTCTAAGTTCTTTTAAGAATTACTTATAGGTACTTGACTCAGAGAGCGAAACTATTAAAATAAAGCATGAGCCTATTCTTGACTACCTATACTGACTTTACTGCCATTCACATATAATGGGATGTTAAAATTGAAGCTTTGACTAGAGTGCCAACAGAGAACGTGTGCTACGTATCAAAGTGAAGTGTCAGATCAAATTATTTATTTCAAAGAAGATGGTCGAAAACAGGCTGAAAATTGGTTGCATCAATCTTGAGCTCTCTCATAAGGGAGCCTTGACTCCAAATCTAGGATATAAAAAGTACCAGAAAATAAAAAAGAAAGAATTTGTTAATAGGCTTTTGAAGTAGAACTGCTGCCCTCTATGATTTTCTTCACCCGCCCTCATTTCTTAAAAAAAAAAAAAAAAAAAAAAAGTAGTGGTGGGGGTATGACTCTTTCTTTTACCTCAGTTACATAAAGAAACATTTTTAAAGCCACTTACAGAGGGATTGGAACATATTTTCTGAAGTTTAGAAATGGTAGTGTGCAAGATACAGAGGCGAGTTAGAGCACTGATAGGCAGGGGAGCAACAGGGAACTGTGATTGCTTCTAGGGAGTATTTGAACTGACTTTCAATGGTAGACCAAATGGCGTGAGTGCTTCCCTTGTGGCAAGTATAGACCACACAGGAGGTAGAACAAGCCAAGTGCTCTCTTAAGTCCCACCCAAGTGAAATCACTATTCATAATTAGTTATGCTAACTTTACTGTCATTCAAATACAATAGGATATTAAAATGGAAGCTTTGACCAGGGTGCCCACAGATAATGTGTGCTATGTACCTAAGTGAAGTATCACATAAAATTGTTCATTTCAAAGAGAATGGTTGAAAACAGGCAGAAAATTAGTTTCATCCTTCTTGAGCCCCTCAGCAAGGGAGCCCTGACTCCTTCTTTTGTCAAGACTCTAGAAACTATAAGGCAGGGACTGACAGAAAAAAAATGTTTAAGAGGGAAAAAACCTTCTGCTATAGAAATCATACTGTCTATGGGAGGATTCTGGCAAAATGGTGGAGTAGAAAGCACCAGGAATCTGCCTCTCCACCTAGACAACAGAATGAGAATAGAATGACCATACCAACCATCTCTACTGCAAACTGCAAGCTTACTTACTATGGGCAGTGGCTGGAGAAGGGGAAAATTTCTGTTCTTATATCAGGTTTGATGTTGTAATTGGTTGTATTGTCTTCCAAAATGTTTTCCCTTTCTGCCTTTATCTTATCCCTCATTTCACTGTGGTAAGATTGTAATTTTTCATCCCATTAATAATGAATTTGGCCATATGTATGAATTTCTGTAGCTGATGTCATTGTAATGAATGTAATAAAATCAGAGGCTTTAAATTATTTGTTTGCATGTTTATATCTATGTCTTGCACTTATGCTATTACCAGGAGAAGAAAATGTTCTGGGTATTAACTAACTGAAGAGTGACAGAGATAAGTGAGAAAGACCTCAACTGAATCAAAGCCTCATATCCAGCTTATACCAGCTGAGCCCAGGAGAGTTTGCTCCACAAACTTGAGAGCAAGAAATAAATCTTTGCTGTGGAAGCAACAGAAATTTTTGATGTATTTTTAATTCACTAATCAATTGACTATTGCAAGCATTTTGATTAGTGTGGAGAATTGCTTGTTTTAATATCTAAACTGTGAATCTGTTAAAAATTTAATATATAGAATGGGATAAAATATTTGCAAACTATCTGAAAATGGATTAATAACCAGAATATATAAGGAGCTCAAACAAGTCTATAGGAAAAAGTCTAGTAATCCAATTAAAAAATGGGCAAAAGATCTGAATAGACATATTTCAAAAGAAGACGTAAAAATGGCAAACAGGCATATCAAAGTGAGTTCAAAATCTTTGATAATCAGAGAAATTCAAATCAAAACTACAATGAGATATCATTTCACTCCAGTAAAAAATGAGTTAATCCATCAATGATAAAGGCTGGCAAAGATACAGAGAAAAGGAAACCCTTGTATACTATTACTCCGTTTTCACACTGATATAAAGAAATGCCAGAGACTGAGTAATTTATAAAGAAAAGTGGTTTATTTTGACTCAAAGTTCCACATGACTGAAAGGCCTCAGGAAACTTAGAATCGTGGCGAAAGGCAAAGGGGAAGCAAGCTGAGGCCAGTTAAAGACAGATTATTATCAAGGGAAAGATAAAATGTTTTTTAATGACTACATGTTAAAGGGACAAAGGGAAATAAGTATTACACATTATTAGGTACCAAAAAGTTGCACGTGTCTACTTTTCTAATTTTTAAGCAGTTTTTCTGTGTAATAAGCTCTTTTTCTGTTTAAAAGCATAAGCATAAACAATAAATACAGGAAACAATGCTTGTTTTCAAACCCTTTGCAGCATAAACTAATAATTAATGGTCACAAAAATAGTCAGAATACACTTTTTTCAACTTTACAAATGCCTAGAACTAACTCTCTGAACAAGGACACAATATGAATTAGTTTCACTTGCATGAAAAATGCATTTTCAAGTTTACTATAATACTTTCTGAGCATGAAGTAAATAATGAAAACATCTTTTTGAATAATAACTCAATTGAACTTGGCCCACATATGTTATAGGCTTTTACATTCACTTATCATAAAGACTTTATGAAGGCCATGGTCCAAAAATGAACAAACACTAGAATGTTCTTTAGCTGTATAACAGTATATAATGCAAATATTTTCATTACAGACATTAGCTGCTGGGGATATGGTGGTATGCTGGTACACCATGCTAAATTAATGCATCTTCTCATATAATCTATCCAGCAGCAATCTCTCTTTTAAATAACAGAGAGCAAAAATTTTCTATAAATAGTTTTCATTACATCTGTCTGAGCCCAGGCCTATTTCATACAAGATAATAAGGTGATGTTAATCTTTTGATTTTTTTCTCTCTCTCAAGATTACCTCCTATTTTAAATCAGACACAAACAAAATCTTACAGGAAACATAATTAGATGTGAAATTGCTTTAAAGCACCTTTGTCTCTGGAGGAAACTTTTCACCCTCTGTGATGTGCTGGGATGTATCTAATCTAATGATCAGTTGTCACCAAGTAATTGAATATCCTAGAGTTTGAATTGCTAGAGAGCCTATGCATTTTATTCCTCTTACTTTTATTCCTCTAAATAAATAAAGGGGTAAAATGGACCTACATGACACTAAAGTGCTACTTTTGCTGAGAAGTTTTTTATATTTTTAGTGTTCATTCTCAAGGTTGAAATTTTTTAGCGTATGAGAATATAAGTTACTTATCAAAATGAATATAGAGAGTTTTAAAGAAAATTGTAAAGTAGCTTTAAAATTTTGAACTTGACACCTTAAAAATTTAGCATGCTTGGTTTTTTTTAGATTTTTATTTATTTGTTTATTTTTGTTCTTTAGATTCTGGGGTGCATGTGCAGATCATGCAGCATTGTTAAATAGGTACATACATGGCAATGTGGTTTGCTGCCTCCAACCCCCTGTCACGTATTTCTGGCATATCTCCCTGTATTATCCCTCTCAGCCTCCCCACCCCCGCTGTCCCTCCCTAGCACCACCCCCAACAGACCCCTATTTGTGATGCTCCCCTCCCTGTGTCCAATGTGTTCTCATTGTTCAATGCCCGCCTATGAGTGAGTACATGTGGTAATATGTCGCACTTTGGGCCATTATTAGGTAAATAAGAGTTATTTGAACACAGGCACTGTGATATTGTGACAGCAGTTCAGCAATTTGGGGGCACAGAATAGGATAGCATGAGATTGCATCATGCTACATAGAATGGTGTGCAATTTAAAACTTATTAGATGTTTATTTCTGGAATTTTCTACTTATATCACAAGGCCTGCATCATTCACCTCACTTCATCTCATTACATAGGCATTTTATCCTCTCACATCATCACAAGAAGTGTGAGTATAGTACAATAAGATATGTTGAGAGAGAGATAGAGAGAGACAAATTTATGTAACATTGATTATAGTATGCTGCTATAAAAACTATTCTATTTTATTAATAATAGTTAACCTCTTCTTCTGTGTCTTACTGATAAATTAAACTTGACGATAGGCATGTATGAATAGGAAAAACATGGCACATGGGGGTCTTAGAATGTATCCTCCAAGGATAAGGGAGGATTACTGTAGTTTTCTAATTCCATTACATAACAAAAACTATAAGAAAATAATTAATTGAATCACTTATTCTGAGCATGACACAGATGACTTTACTACAACCGTGAGATTTTAAAAGAGTATAAAACCTATATATCACTTGAAAACAGACCCTTTTATGACCTTAGATATCCTTTACCTTATCTAAACCTTCTGTGAAGAGTGATAACTCATATACAATATTCTCTTCCCTGCCAATTAGCAGAGATGCAGTTTAAAATTACCCCAAGAGAGTAACAATTTCATCTCCAAAAAAAGCTTGGGAGAAATATGGTACTAATGCAAGCTTTCTTATCTCTAGGACCATTTAAAGGCAAAATGAGAAAATTTGTGATTTAAAATAGCTTGTTTCTAACACACAAACTTGCTGACAACAGCTAAACTCCTTAATTAAGTTATATTATAACTTTGCACAATATGTGAAAAAAGCCAATCCCCAGAAAGAACAATTAATATAATTCTCCATGTTTAATTTCAGATAATAACCAGGTGGTTCAGCACTTCTTCGTAGAATTGATTTAAAGGAGATGCGTTAAAACTATTCCGGTCATTAAAACTCTACCAATATGCAATCTTGCCCAGTTCATTTATTTAACCATGAAAGTAAAGGGAAAAAATTGTACAGGATTATTCTCAACAAGATTATTAGTGTAAAGGTGGCAAATCCTCACAGAAATGTCCATCTTCATAAAAGCAAAAAACAAAACAAAACAAAACAAAAAACAGTGACTTGCTTGCCTGATAGGTTGTTCGCTGGTAATGCTTTTCTCCCTCACACTCACTCCCAGTATCATTTTTGGTGCCTTATTTGTCACTATTATTCTTTCAGACTATTTTCCTTCTTCCCTCCCTAAAACCATTTATCTCTGAATTACAGGCAATGAATAATTTTAGTCATTTTGCGTACAGGTGACTTCTTCCATTCTTTGAAGATTTAAGTTTTTTTCTTATTAGTTCTTTCAACACTACTCATTATAGTCTTAGTAATTTTGTTATTTACATTTTATATTATCTTCCTGTTACCCAGAGCTCCCAGTTCTCTCCACTCCTTTCACCTTCTCTTCCCATGATTTTGTTCTCCAGCCTACATTAGCCTTTCACATCTATGCTCATGCCCTGGATCTTGTTATTATAAACTAAAATAACCTCTTCATAATCTCAATTTCATGCATACTTCTCTCGAATGCTTACTTCTATCTTCAGTTCACTCCCTTTAGTATTGCAGCTCCATCAATTCTTCATACTTACTAGTACCTAGAATCCATTAATCTAACTACAATTTACCATATCTCAACACACTCACATTATTATTTTTTTCTGCTCCAGCTTCAAGGCTATATTTTATCAATAAAATTATTCCCTTGCATAGACTCTCAATTCTCTTGCTACTCTTTTATAGTTTGTACTCACTTGGCAAAATCTCTGCCCTGGTTAAATTCAACTCCCTGCCTGCTCTGATACTACAGACATACAGCTAACTATGACTGCACAGAGAATAACACACATCCAGGCTCTTCGCATTTGAAATCCTGACTATTAACATCAAATACACAAGCTGTAGATTTGCATGGCAATCAGACTACATTTCCCACATCTTTTCATGTTCCTTACTCATACTTGGTAACACTGCTACCATTTTACTAAGAAAAATTTATTAGAATAGAACACCAACAAGTTTTTATAATCACCGACGTACGTATATTCAATCATCTTTCCTTTTACGATGCATGAAATATCCATGTCTCTAGGTGACACTATGTGCATTAAATCTCTCCCCCTCTTGCATTTTTTAAAAAAGATAATTTCAGTATTCCTCCATTTCCTACCACTTCCATTAACTGGCACTCTACCTTAAGCTCTAACTATTTCTCACCAAAATTATTAATGTGATCTTTGATTTGGCCCTCTGCTTCCACACTTGTCCCTTACAATTTGAGTCAAATCATGTTACCCTTTTTCTTCAAACCCTCCAATGACCCATGGTGCAGGAAAACAGCCAGATTCTTAGAGGGTGTCCAGCCTTTACTTGATTTTGCTTTCCCTAACCTCTCTGATCATATCTCCCTAATATTTCCTCCCAGCACAATGAATTCCTTGCTGTTTCTTGAACACTCTGGACAAGTTTTGGCCTCAGGGTTAGGCACTTGCTCCTCATCTTGCCTTGAAATAATAATAAATTTGTCTAATTTTTGATCTTTGTTCAGTGTCCATTTATAATGAACATATAATAAGGAGGCCTTTCACCTTCTTATTTATTGCTTCATTATTCTCCATAGAATTTATCAGAAATTATCAATATCTGACATGTTATTTTATTATGCTTCTTTGTTTTGTTTATTGTCTGTCTCCATCCACTAGAATAAAAGTGTCAGTGGAAATATTTTGCTGTTCATTTTACCAATGAATGTTTCAAAATAATGCCTGACAAATGGTCAGCATTCAGTAAATATATACTGAAGCGATGAATGAATGATCTTCACTGAAAATCAAGGCGTGATGAACATTTTCATAGCTCTTCAATGACAAAAAAATTGTGACGTGTTTGTATGCCACACATTTTCATGTTCCTAAGGGCATATCAGAACACATTAAAATTTTCCTACTTTTTTTTTTCAATTTTTATCTGTAATGGCATTCCAAACCAGATGTTTATTTAGAATGTAACAATGACTTCAGTATTCCCTGTCTTATTTAGAATGAATATCAATTTGAAGGAACTACAGTTTTAATCAAATATCACCTTTAAAAAAAGTTTGCACTTGTTTCAAAGTAAAATCTTGGCCACTAAGCTTACTCCATCAATAGTTCTATCTTTACATTTAACTGTATGCTATGTAGGACAAAAGAGAGTGGGAATCTAGGATTAAGATGGAGTGACATTATCACTAAATATGTGTTACATTTTTATTTGTAAGAAATGTGCCTCAACTTCATATCTCCTTTTGAGAAATATCACTTTTTATACAAATATTTATTTACATACTGTAGACATACCCAAATTGGATTTGAACAATTGGTTTATCAACAGTTAATGGCCTGGCTATCCTATCTCTTAGTTCAGGAGTAGAGCAGTTCTTTCTTACTTGACAGTTCAATAGTCTCAGGGTCTGACTTATTCTGTTAAGTCTTTCTTCTTTTATAGTACAAAGAATTCTCACTTCTGCCGGGGTATTTTTATCTCATACTCTGACTAACACATATAGCCTGGATCAACTTCTTTTACCATGGATCATGAATGAAATTGTGGTTACCTGCTATTGGCATACAGCTATATACTAAAATCATTTGGAATTGGGTCATGAAATTCAACCTTCTTTAAGTGTCAAATGATTTGTATGCAGACTCAGCAAGAACACATCTTTTTTAAAGAGTAAGATAATAAATAATAAATAAGCATAATTATAATAAATAATTCCAGTTTTTTGCAAATATGTCCTCATGTTCTAAGCAAGATATGACATAATCAGATTTATATTTTTCGAAAACCAGCCTGGGATGATTTTGCAAATGACGGCTTCTAACCTAACTCTAACTCTCTTACTCTGACCATAGTAACAAAGGAAATCAAAAAGAAGCAAAGTCCTTTATTTTAACTGGAAGTGAACATAATTGGTTGGAAAACAAGAGTCATTTAAACACATTTCTGTTTTTTTTTTTTTTTTAATTGCAGAGGCTTGGATTCTATATTTTCCAGGAAGTCTTGCAGCTATAGTTCTGGATATAATTTTGGTTCTGCAAATCAGCCATACTCCGATGACATTTGCATAGTTAATGCAATATGGTGGCTTGTTTTGCCATTTCTTTTGTATCTGGTACCAGAGACCATCAATAGGCGTCTGTGGTTTTCTTTAGCAGCATTAGCAGAGATGTCAATGTGTCACTTGCTCCATGAATATTAGTAAGAATTGTGTAGGGCATCGATTTATTCAGTTTATAAATATAGATAATTGGTGCTTCCTGGAAATAGAACACAATAAGTGGAAAAACATTTTAATGCAATCTTAGGAAAAAGTAGTTCTTAAATTTTATTTTATTTTTTGAAATTTTTGTTTGATACATAGTATGAAAATTTCTCAATCTGTAAGTGGCAAGAGCTCACTGAATATCAGAAATCATTACTAAAAGTTAATAACATTTTAGTGCATACTTGATGGTTATCTTCTCTATACTCATTATCCCCTTTTCCCCCTAATCCTGCTCTGTTTTCTGAGTCATATAGTTTTGGTGAGATTGCTCCTCTTCTCAGTTCATCTGCTAGTTACAGTAAAAACATGACAGGTTCTGGACCTCTTTTCTTTCTGGAACGTGATATAAAGAAACAAGGAGAAAACAAAAGAAGTACAAACTCCAAGGAAATATCCAATCTTCAAATTGCTTCTAAGTATGGAGCAAGAGAAAAAGCCACAAACTTCAAATTATTTGTAAGTATGGCTTAGGGTCTTTGAAAGCAAAAAACTGTCAGGTTTTTTCTTTTCTTCTTGGCATGATTTTTATTTTATATTTTTTTGTTTTCATCTTGCTTGGGGTTTGTTGAGATTCTTGGATTGATAGATTTTTAGTTTTCAATGAAAATGGAGGGTTTTCTACCATTTTTCCTCAATCTTTCTCTCTGTTCTTTACATTGTTTTGTGTATGCAAATATATATTTATATATTGTTTTCCTTTTTTAAGGGTTACTTATCATCTTTTCAGTCATCACTAATCTGCCATGAAGTTTGTAACACAACTCTTTCATTTCAGTTATTATTTTATCTCAAAGTTTTATTTAGTACATTTTATAATCTGCTGAGTTTCTTTGTTTATTCATTATGAGTGAATTTTTAAATCATAAAATGTATTTATAGTAGCTATTTGAAAGTCTAGGTCTGATAATTGCAGCTTGTCATTTCTCTTGAATATGGGTCTCATTTTTCTGGGTTTTTTTGCATATTTAATGATATTTGAGAGTTTACCAAACTTCATCAATGTTACCTTGTGCAAGCTCAGGATTATGTTATATTCCTGTGAAAAGACTTGTTCTAGTACAGTAAATTTGACTAGACACAGATTCCAAACTGCCTCCTTGGCTATGGCAACAGCCAAAATTTTTATTTATTTCAACTTGATTGACTGCCTCTGAAGCTCATTCCACATATTCCCTTTACATTTCTGGCTATTCTCCAATCCCCAAAAACTCTCTCCTGTCACCTAATACACTAATACTGAAACTTCTGAACTGGCCTGCATGAGAATTTTGAACAGCCCTTGGGCAAAATAAATAAATTAGAAATCTCACCTTTCAAAGACAGTTTCTGTCTGTGATCTTTCTTTAATTATCTTCAAATGTATTTTAATAGTTTGTATGGCTTCTATAATTGCTATTTGTAAGAAGGTTATCCCTGCTTTCTAATAGCTAATCTACTATTAAAAGAAGCCAAAATTTGAGCAATAATATTTTTAAGACAAAGGAAAATTATCTCCTAATGAAAGTCCTTTTTAAATTACTGATATATACACACAAAAATTATAACAAAATATTTCAGAAATAAGAGCAAGTATGGCTGTCACATCACTACATATAAATAAGCTTATTTCCTTTATAAAATGAAAATTTTAAGGCAGCATAAGAAATCAAAACCTAATCAGATGTTATATTTATGAGACATAGGTAAAACAAAGATTCCAAATGACTAAAATGAAAATGGTCAAGTGAAAAATTTCTCTAGGTAAACCCAAACAAAATATATCAAAGATTTATGATTTTAATATTACATGAGGCAGAATTCATATAAAAAACATTAAAAGAGGCCAAGAGCCCATACTTTAGTTCACCTATATCCAACAGCATATAAAAAAGATTATATACTTGATCAAGTGAAATATATCCAAGAGATGCAAATAGTGGTCAACATACGCAAATCAATAAGTGATACATGACATCATCTCAATAAATCAAATGCAGAACAGCATTTGATAAAATCCAACATTATTCATGATAAAAACTCTCAACAAATTAGGTATAGAAGGAGTATATCTATACACTATGTTCATGAATTAAAAGAATTAATGTAGTAAAAATGTCCATACTACCCTAATCTATAGATTCAATGCAATCCTTATCAAAATACCAATGACATTCTTCAAAAAAATAGAGAAAATAAGTCTAAAGTATGTATAGAACTACAAAAGACCCCAAATAGTAAAAGCAATGTGGAGCAAAAGAACAAAGCTTTATGCCTCACACTACCTGATATCAAAATACACTACAAAGTCTTAATAACCAAAGTAACATGGTAACTGGCATAAAAATAGGCACATAGACCAATGAAACAGAATATAGAACCCAGAAAAAAATCTACATAGTTTCAGCCAATTGATTTTTAACAGAGGTGCTAACAACATACAATGGAAAAAAGGACAGTCTTTTCAATAAATGGTGCTGGTAACATGATATATCTGTATGCATAATCAGAATAAAAGCTTGCATTTAAGACCCCAAACTATAAAACTAATAGAAGAAAACATAAAAGAAATGCTTTAAGACATTAGTCTGGGTAAAGATTTTATGATTAAGACTTTAAAAACAATGCAATCAAAATAAAAGTAGACAGATGAAATTATATCAAACTAAAAAGCTTCCGAACATTAAAGGAAACAATCAACAGAATGAGTAAACAACCTTTAGATTCAGATAAAATAATTGCAAGATATTCATTCTACAAGGGTTTAACATTCAGAATATACAAGGAACTCAAACAACTCAACAGGAAAAACAAATACAAACTCTAATTAAGAAATGGGAAAATGTTCTGAATAGACATTTCTCAAAAGGAGACATACAAATAGCCAACACATGCATAAAAATATGCTCAATATCACTAATCATCAGGGAAATACAAATAAAAAAGATAGTAAAATATTATCTCAGCCCAGTTTGAATGGCTTTTATCAAAAAGATAAAAAATGCTGGGAGGGTGTGAACAAGAGGAAATTCTTATCAACTGTTGTTAGGAATTTACATTAGTTCAGTCGTTATGGAAAACAAAATGGAGATTCCTCAACAAACAAAAATAGAACTACCATAAGATTCAGCAACCTCACTACTGGGTATATATTGAAAGGTATGAAAATCAGTATCTCAAAGAAATACCTGTACTCTCATGTTTATTGCAGTATTACTCACAAGAGTCAAAACTTAGAATTAGCCTAAGTATCTATCAATGAATGAATGAATAAAGGAAGATGTGGTATATATACGCAATGGAATATTATTCAGCCATAAAAAAGAATAAATTCCTGTTGTTTGTAGAAATATACATGAACCTGAAGACCATTATGATAAGTGGAATGAGCCAGGTACGGAAAGACAAATACCAATGTTCTCATTCATATGCAGATGAAAAAAGTTGATCTCATAGAAATAGAGAGTAAAAAAATAATTAAGGCAGGGAAGAATGTGGAAGAGAAGATAGGGAGATGCTGGTTCACAGACACAAAATCACAGCTAGACAGGAGGAATAAGTTCTAATTTCCTATAGCACTGAACTATGACTATAATTAATGATAATTTCTTGTACCTTTTCAAATAGCTAAAAGAGAGGACTTTGAGTGTTCCCAACACAAAGAAATAATAAATGTTTGAGGTATGAATATGCTAATTTCACTGATTATTACACATGGCATATGTGTATTGAAGTATCACACTGTACTCCATGGATATATATAATTTTATTTCACTTAAAATACATCATGTCTGCTTTAAGCATCTAAACATTCAGAAATCAAAGAGGTAACTTTCTCCTGTATATTAAACAACTTAAAATAAATCAGGAAAATAAAAATTAAATTTGCTGAATTTTTTCAAACCAGCAGTTAAAAAATCACATTTAACCTTTGAGTAGAGCAGAACTAAGTTCAGGAGAAAATATATAGCCTAAGTCACCATATGAATGAAAAAGAAAGTGCAAAAGATGAATTAAGCATCATCTGACTCAAATAGTTAAAAAGTACTGATATCATAAAATAGTTTGATTAGTAAAGGAAAAGCATATATCTTTGAATTAGAAAAAAACTTTTATAAATAATGAATAAAATAACAAACTATTTTTTTGAATAAAAAAAGCAATAATAAAACCAGCTAGGCATTTAAAAAGGACAATAACAACTATTCAAAATAATAAATGAAAATAGAATAATAACAGAGAAACAAAAGATTTTAATCAAGTGAGAAAATGTTAGCCTAAATGGAACAATATCAACACAAAATCTAGCAATAACTATGGAAAAAACACAATGTTAGGCAGACTCATAAAAAAAAATACAAATTGCAAAGATCAGAAATTAAGAGACAGTATTACTATAGAACTACCGACATTAAAAATATAATAGAAAAATATTATAAACAACTTGATGCCATATACTTAATCATTTCAGTGAAATTTATAAATTTATTAACAATCACAAATTATCAAAGCTCAGTCAAGAGTAAATAGAAATCTTATTTCCATATTTGCAAATTATCAAAACTCAAGCAATAATAAATAGAAACTTGATTAGATATGTATTAAAGAAGTTGAAGATGCCATGGGGCGGGGGGGGATAACATTAGGAGAAATACTGGATATAGTATACACCTAAAGTAAAATTTAAAAAAAAGTAAAAAACCTTCCAACAAAGAAAATTCCAAGGCCAAATTTCTTCATCATGGAATTTTAGCCATCACTGAAGGAAGAAACACTACTAACTCTAAACTAACTTTTCCAGAAAACAGAAGAGGAAATAATATTTCCCAGTTAATTTTATGGGGCCAGTATCACCCTATTCCATGCTTAATTACACTACTTTACATTTTCTGGCTATGACTTGGACATCAATGCTTTCTTGCTGTTTTCTACATGATGATAATGTGCTAGTAGATTGGGAGCCACTGGCATGAATCAGGCAGGCCCAGATCAGGATGTAACATAGTATGACTTTCATGGAGAGAATCTTGCAATATATACTTTCAAAAAACCTAAACAGTTCTTATTTTTCAATCCATTTTAGGAATTTAACAAAAGAAATTGAAAAAAAAAATTTTTTTTTTAGAGGAAGAACTAGAGAAAGAAGGAAAAAGAATAAAGAAAAAGAATAAAGGAAAGGAAGAAAGAGGAAGAGGAAGAGGGAGAGAGAACAGAGGTGTTGCTTTATTGCCAGGGCTAGAATGCAGTCTAAAACTGGGTATGCCTGTAATTGTGTTTAATAATAGAGACACTAAAAATAAATAAATAAATAAATAAATAAATAATTTTTCAATTTCTTTGAAAAAAATTATAATGTAATTAAAGAGGATTCTCCATTTTCTTTATAATCATAGAATTTGATAAAAACAAAAGGTTTTTTCAATTTTGCATTGTTCCAGTAATTTGTGGTATATTCAGAGAGTTAAGCACTCATTATCTTTTAAAATGATTATTTAAATTCATATGTAATAATAAAGAAAAGTTTTAATAACATATTTCTATTTTATAGTTATTATACTTTAAGTTCTGGGATACATGTGCAGAATGTGCAGGTCTGTTACTTAGTTAAACACGTGCCATAGTGGTTTGCTGCATCCATCTCTCCGTCATCTACATTAGGCATTTCATCTAATGCTATCCCTCCCCTATCCCCCACCCACAAATAGGCCCCGGTATGTGATGTTCCCCTCCCTGTGTGCATGTGTTCTCATTGTTCAACTCCCGCTTATAAGTAAGAACATGTGGTGTTTGGTTTTCTGTTCTTGTGTTAGTTTGCTGAGAATGGTTTCCAGCTTCATCCATGTCCCTGCAAAGGACATGAACTATTCCTTTTATATGGCTGCACAGGATTCCATGATGTATACATGCCTCATTTTCTTTATCCAATCTATCATTGATGGGCATTTGGGTTAGTTCTAAGTCTTTGCTGTTGTGAACAGTGCCACAATAAACATACATGTGTATGTGTCTTTATAATAGAATGATTTATAATACTTTGGGTATATACCCAGTAATGAAACTGCTGGGTCAATGGTATTTCTAGTTCTAGAACCTTGAGGAATTGCCACACTGTCTTCCACAATGGTTGAACGGATTGACACTCACACCAACAGTATAAAAAAAATACTTCTTAATTAAAAAAACAAGTGACTGACCAGAACAGAAAATTGCATTTTATGTTTTAAAAGGTGGTGGGGACATAATTGATTTATGTTGATTTAAATTTAATTTAATAAATTTTACTTTTCTGTATTTAATATCATTTTCATAAAATAATCATGTGTTTTTATGCAACAAAACTAATTACATAAAATCAAAGAAGGGTCACAATGGCTACAGTGTGTGGAAACCAACTATTATGAAGTTTAAGTGATCTAGGCAAGGGCTGTTGATAGCAGTGTGGTAGAGAGAAATGACAATATTCAAAAGATATTAAGAAGTTATACTGTTTCCGATTCAAGATGGCCATTTAGGAACAGCTCAGGATTGCAGCTCCCAGTGAAACCACAGAGGGTGAGTGGACTCCGCGTTTTTATTGCCCACAGACTAGGAAATTCCCGGGCAGAGGAGCTTCACGGTCGCCAGCGTGGCTGTTTTGGCCAGCGCGGCTGTGCCGGCCAGCGCCACTGCTTTGCCCCGCGCGGCTGCTTTGTCGGCGCCCCGGAGCAGTGGTTCTCTGTACAAAATACACCGGTCCGGGTGCCCTTTTGGCTGGCGATTGGAGCCACGGAAAGTCACCCATTCGCCGGTTCAAAAAGGAGGACTGAGCAGAGAACCAGGACAGTAGATTCCAGGGCAAAAAAAAGCGCCACAAACCTCAGTTCCGCTGTTTAAACCAGTGCAGTGAGTGGCCGCAGGGGAAAACAAACAGACCCCGGCGACTCTTCAACAGGAGACTGGAACACCAACTTAAAAAAGGCTCTGAGGCAGGGAGCCAGGCGATCAGGCTCGGCTGGTCCCACCCCCACAAAAGAACAGCAAC
>NW_016107431.1:5020964-5052582 GCF_001604975.1 Cebus imitator
CACAGGGAGGGGAGCACTACACACTGGGGTCAGTTGGGGGGAAATAGGGGAGGGACGGTGGGGGGTGGGGAGCTGGGGAGAGATAGCAAGGGGAGAAATGCCAGATGTAGTGATGGGGAGGAAGGCAGCAAATCACACTGCCACATGTATACCTATGCAACAATTTTGCATGTTCTTCACATGTACCACAAAACCTAAAATGCAATAAAATAAATAAATGGGGGGGGAAAGAAGGTATACTAACATACGTTTGATTATCTCAAAATGAGTATAGATTACATTTTACTATCTCTTAGATTGTCTTTAATAGAAAAAGAGGTATAAATATATTTGCTTCATCTAAGTCCAGATGCTTAAAAAGGAGATGCAGAAATTACCATTCTCTAACAGTTAAAACCTAAGAAGTTAAAGGTGTATTATGTCTGAATTATTTGTGTCAGTTTTTTAATTAAAAAGAAATTAAATTCTATATTTATGATTCATTTTATTAAATCTGCCTTATTGAATTCATGATTTTTAAATATTTTATACTTCACCCAATTTAAGGGAGAGAAAAGTAAACAAGATATAATCTTTATGTTTGAGCCAAATTCTTCAGGAGAGCAATAAAGTCAGATTGTTTTGCCATCAAGTGATCTGACTATTTAATCAGAATGGACATTTTAATGCCACAATTGAGATAATTAATAAGCCCTGTCATTTATCTCTCCAGAAGTCTAAACCAGAGTGTTGTGGCATAAAAGAGCAGTGTTGTGGGTCCTCAAATATTCACATCAACAGCTGCATTGCTATAGGAAAGCAAAGCTTATAAGAGAACTATTCATGTTTTCAGGTTATTTTAAGTTGTGTACATGGTTAGACATCCAGGTGAGTTCATAGGAAACTGAAGGTGCATAGGGCCTTGTTATCATGACTTTAGTAAATGAGCCAGAGACAAAACGAAGATCTGCTTTACTGGTATCCATTGTGTGCCTACAGCATTCTCTGGTGTCAGTTATTCTGTCTTATCCCAGTATTTTTTCCTCAAATGTAAACTATTCTAGTATGCTAAAGTTTGAGAGAATATTACATATTTTGAATACTTTGAAATTCAAATATAGAATTCAAATGTGACATAATCAAAACAGTTCAGTATGCATAGAAATATACTTGAAATATACTTCCAAGATACTTGAAAGTTGGGAAGTGATTTAAACTTCTTTTGAGGATGTGTATGTATGTTTTAAGTCCATAAATATAGGGAATCAAGTGGCAGAGAAATCTCTTTCTAACTTAAGAAAAGAGGAGTATCAATTCAATGAAGTTATGATATTTTACCTAGCCATTCTGAATAATTCCAGAAAATTGTTTTTAGAAGATGTTGCTTCTACAATGTCTTCTAAAATCATAACAAACACAATTTTATTTCCATTTCAACACTTATAATTTATAAGGTTGTTTGTTTTTCCCAACTGATATGATTTTGTATTAATTGAAATTTTCACTTGAGTTCCAATAAACAGTGGTGGGTATTATTGCAAAAGAAAAGAAAACCTGGGAAGAAATTATTGCCAATGCCTTTAATTTTCAAATATAAATATTTTAGTTGTTTGAACAGACTTTGTTTTAAAGTCTGCACATATGTGTTTGATGCAATATTGAGAAGAAACTTGAATAATACATGTTTGAGAAGACTTATTTGTGGTTAGCAGCTTATAGATAATAAAAAATATGGAATGAAAATGTAATATGAACAATGTCAGAAATCCCACATTTATTCCCATTTTTGAATGATTCATTTTTTAAAGAGTGTCATAGATGTAGACATTGACAAGTATGTAGATTATATCATGTAACGCCAAGAAATTTCAAAAGCTGCACTTAGTTCATTGTCAGGAGGTGCTTTAAATTCTTGTCTGAATCCAATTTATAGATGCATCCTTGTGGATTTCACACCACTAGAAAAGGTCACTCATGCAAATGAGACCAGAAAATATATAAACTCAGATTCTATGAAAGGTTGAAGAGATTTATAAATTTTAATTTACTCTTATGTGTTCTATTTCTGTCAGCAGCTAGAAACATTTTAATGACACATAAAAGAATTCTTTAAATTCTAAACACTATCAGGATTCCTATGTAACAAATCACCTTCAAATTTTAATCTTTGGTCTTTTATATAGATATAAATCAAAATTTATTTACCTGTTAGTCTTTCTCAAAGGGAAGAATGACTGTATCTTGTTTCCTTTTTTTATGTAAATACAATAACTTTTCTATGGAAGCATATCAAGTTTAAAAAGTAAAGATAATACATTAAAATATTTTTCTAGGTAAATGATAAGATTAATGTGACCTAAGGTTGATACATATTTTAGACATTGAATTCATTCTCATTGTAATCCTGGTTATCAAGTTCAGTGAATTCAAATAATTCATTCCATTGACAACATATACATTGATTATAAGAAGAGTAAAAACATTTTCTATTAAAAGACTTATTTGTTGTGTGATATGGTAGTAGAGATAATTAATCCATAGAAGTTCAAAATATGTAATAGAATATTAGAGATACAATCCCATCATTTTTAAAAAGGTAAATGCAAGAGAGACTGAGGGATCCATCAGAACCAAGACTATGTACCACATTCATCAACCCAATGTTTCCAAAGTAATCCATTATCATCTGGATCCAAAAAATCAGTGTGACCTCCACACAGTAAAATGTTAATCATCCCGGTATTCATATATGTTTAATAAAATTGAGGCCATCTAAGAGCTTACTTTTCTTATATTGCATACACTTACTGCCATAGGAATGCAAGTTTTATTTTACAAAACTGGATACAGTCAATTTCATTAAAATTTTGGTTTAAAAAAAGATATGCATTCTTGTTGAAATTTATTTATATAATTTCTCTTTTGTACTCCATACATCAAATAGAATATGACTCACAGTTGGAACTTGGACCAGTCACGCATTCAGACTGTGCACAGTATTTTCATCTGATCTGTACAACTTAATATACATAGAGTTATTTTGACCTGCATTAAAAGCTTGAGGATACTTTAGAAAATTTGCCCAGGGTATGCATGAAGTGTCATCATTTGAACAGCAGTAAACGTATTCACTCAGCAAGTATTTAATCTTGTGAGCCCTACTTTAGGTCTCCATTTCCCCCCATTTTTAAAGCAGAATGTATTAGATTGATTCAGGGAAAAATGAAACAAAACACTACTTCATATATGCAGTGTCTACTTAATTGTGAAGCACTAGTGGCTTTGTAAACTTTTCTATGGATTTACCTATGAGTACCCATTGGTTTTTGTTTAATTATCAAGTTGGGCAGCTAAATTGTGAAATATTGGCTGTGTGTAAAGACTTGTAACAGATTTAGCCTTCCCTAAAGGAAAAACGGAATGAGGCTCAAGGTGGAAGTGTCCAAATCAGATGAAGAAAGTAAGAGGAGAAGCCTGCTGACATCTAAGGCTAATATAGGGCTGATGTTGGCTGTTGGAAAGAGGACTTGAGAGTAGCCAATAGCTACTGAAGAGAAATGCTTCCCAACCTTTTTATAGCAAGGTTCTAAAAGCACAAGATACTATTTGTGAAGCAGAGTGAAGTAAATGGATATGACACTACTTTAGGAGTTAGCTGCCCCTGGTTCTGTGCTCTCCCAGTCCCTTTCCTAGTTTATTATACCAGCAATTATTCTAATACTTGTAAATTCATGTCTAATTCCTTTACAAGTACTAGTATAATATACGTAAAATATATGTATACCTACAAACACACACACACACACACACACACACACACACAATTTGAAATATTAAAACTCATTGCACATGTCTCCAAACTGATTTTCACAATCATGAATGGATTGCACAATTTAAAAACTTTAAGAGTGATGCCTGCTGTACGTTAAGTAGGCTAAAATAATTTGCGTGTTTTTTTCTACATAATTCAACCAAAAGTCTTTTTAAAGCTATGTGTTTGTTGGTCTATGTCTACATCCCATGTGTGTGCATTTTCACTAAGTGAGACCACATAAAAATCATATTAAATACATGTTTTATAAAGAATATTATTTATAAAACAGACTTATAGTTCTAAAATTTATGTAAATTCGATCCCAAATGAACTAGTGAAGTTTAGAATACTTCTCAGTTTTAAAGCCATAAAGTATTCATATAGAAAACAATGAATCTATCAAGCCTACTTTATCTTTATGTTGATCAGGGAATATTTTTCCTTTGTTCAAATTTCTAAAGATCATGCCCAATTTAAGCTCTTCTTTCTTAGGAAATAAACTTTTTAAATAAAAATATACACATTTGCATTAATATGAAGCTGTCAGAATTCTTGTTTCATACATTTTTTCCCATTAGCCTTATTTTCTGCTATCTACTTTAACCTTCCTAAAAATTATATTCAATAAAACTGCAATATCACAGGGGTATACATTCTAGTGTCCAATATTTAGAAGTAGACACAAACTTCAAAAATATGTATGTCTATGTATATATTTATATGCCTTTTCATTAATTTTTGAGAAGAATAAATCTCATTATATTCTTTTAATTTGAATCATTAGTAACTTTTAAAATACCTAACATAAAGAAAGTACTATGCCATCAACTTTAAATTTTAATTATTTCACTCTTGTGGAGTGTAAATAAAGAGATATTTTTCCTGTGTCCATTCTTTCCAACTCCCAACTTAAAAAGAATAAGGCCCTGAATATAGGAAGGAGCTTAAGCACTTGTTAACTGGAACAAAATGTAATATTTAATGTGAGATTTGACATTCTTTGAAAAAGTCTACCAGAAATTATGAAAAAGAAACTGAATATCAAGTCTTCTTGTATTTCAGGTATTGACCTCAGGACCACTGATCTGGAAAATTAGCATCTGGCCAAGGATGATAAGGCCTACAATAACATAAGGAGTAGTTGGGAAATAGAATTCAAGAAATTCAAACAGTTTTTCCAATGTGTATATCAGGACCGCACACTGAATTTGTCAATGATATACCTATATACACACTCAGATATTTTCAGTTAGATTGTGACTAAAAGAATTTCTATCTAGATAAACTGAAGTCCAGATTTAGGAGAGTGAACAGAGCAGAGATCAGCTTAATGAGAGGAGAATTAGAATTCCTCTTCACTTCTCTTAGATTTTTAAAATAAAAGCTAATAACAGCTTTTTATTAAAATTGGCAACAGTCAGATTATTTTTATTCTATCCTAAATTATCTGTATATGTGGAAAGGAAGATAAATTTTGTTAATTTTCCTAATGTCCAAAGGTTTTCTAGATAAGATCGAAAAAGTCTGGAACATTTAGATTGAGTTATTAGAGTTCAGTTGGAAGGCTATGCATCCTTAAGAGTTGATTAAAGAGAGTAAATTTGTGTTTAGACGTTGCTAGAATCTGTCATGATCAGTCATGGTCCTGAAAGGTCTTCCATTCACTAACAAAGAGACATTCTATCTAGTTCTATCTAGGTCTGAATCTTGATATGCCACTACTAAAACATAATTCATGAAATTTTTTATCTGCAGGGACCTGGCAATATTAACTCCCAAATAAGCATTTGCAATTAATTTAAGATAATGAGATCAATCGTTGGGATATGGAGGTAACGACTATTGTTATAGATGAATAGTAACATTATAAAATGTGTGGCTGGTAAGTATTCCACAATATTCCTCCTATGGGCACTACAGACAATGAAGGGCAAGATCATTTTTCTTGTCCATTACAAGCTGTGGCTGTGACCATGAATTGATATTTCATTCTTCATCAGACTATAGTTAAGTAAATGCACTAAATATTTTATTTTCTTATATCATTTATAGTTTTTCATGCCTGAAACCAAACATTGAATGGTTTTATTTACAGATGCACATATATTTGTCAATCATGTGATATACAAACAGCCAGTCTAGCCCTGCCATACTGGTTGATAAAAGTTCAGATTAGAAGAAAAGGCTAGATTTGTAATTCAGAGACTTGGACTTTAACCTCTGCTCAGTCCCCACTGTCAAGCTGCATAACTTTGAACATGCTCCTACTTCTCTCAGGTCAAGTTAATTCACTGATAAAACAAAGAAGTCAATGTAGATTTCTCATATTCTCTTTAAGTAACACTATTTCTTCACTTCAAAACTGTTTCTGAACTGCCTTGTATTTTGTGTTTGTCCGGATGGTGACAAAGATAAAGAACTAGAGAAGAGAAAAAGCAGTCCAGGATCCTCAGGTGAGTAAGCTCTGGATGAGGACCAGTAGCTGGTTTGAAGGTCAAGCTTTGACTAGAGCAGGGACATTACCCCCACTATCTCAGAATCTAATCCACAATAACACTTTCAAGCAGAAGATAACTGTTAAAAAAACAAAGCAGGTCTGGGTACATGGTAAGCAAAGAATACTGCAAGTACTCAGGGAATATTCAGCAAGCTCACATTTGCAAGGTGCACATGTACTTGAGGTAGAGAAATCCTGAATGATTTTCTTCATCTTTTATTTGATATGCCATAGTGACCCAAAGACTTTACATTTGGAGCATTAATTCTGAATATCTGTGTAGCATGGATCATTAGGCTAGTCTCTCATTCTATCTGTCTGACCTGCTTGCTACATTACTGTAAAAACTCAATTTCCCAAAACAAACAAACAGATATTTATGTCCCCACCCGCCCTAGTCCTTTTTTCTTACAGTTTGTATAAGCAAGTTTTGTTATCTCCACCAAGCTTTTTTCAATTTAATCTCTCTCTGAGATTGCTATTTTGTTCCGCTTTAAATATTCTGTTATGCATTGCTTACTATTCTACCATACATTTACTTTTTGCTTGAAATTATTGTTTAACAATTTTATGAATAAAGAAAATTAAGTCCATTCTTAGCAACAAGGTGGCAAACTTACTGAAGTCCAAACTATATAAACTATGACTTTGGGTACCTTAGTGCAGCGATCAATTGCAAATATAGTCCTATTAGGAAAAAAATATATAATGACTTTCTTTTTTACATTTTCACAAGTGATAAAACATCTCTTAAAAGCTCAAATTTAACACCAAAAATGGTAAAGCCTAATGCTAAAAAACTCTGACAAGAAACAAAACTTTTTTCACTTTAAAATTCACTAACATTTTCTCTTAAATCTCATTTAGGAAAATGTGTATCAGCTCTTTGTCAATTTCTAGACTCTGTGATTTATCTGCTGTTGTAAGGATGTTGGCTTCAGTGTCTTAATAATAAAAAAGTATTCCATCTAAAAATGCATCAACATACCCATCCTTATTTTTCATTTTCTTATTGTTTCATATGTCCTCTTTCATTCATATGGGGTACACTAAATGAATCTTATTTGACCTCATGTTTGCTTTCTCATGGTTGCTTATGAAATAAAAACAACTGCCATTAGTTTTCTAAATTCTTCTGTGTGTGTGTGTGTGTGTGTGTGTGTGTGTGTGTGTGTGTGTGTGTTTTGTCTGCTTCCCAGTTAAATTAAGCAAATATGTGGTGACAAAAAGTTCTGAGGCTGTATTAACAAGATAAATAAGACAGTGTTGATTCCTGATTAGGGATTTATAATCCAATATGTTGACTATTGAACTAGAAAATCTCTATGTCAATATCTAGAACTCCTAATAGGATCTGAGATGACTCAAAGACTATAACCTGGTAGCAATGAACATGATGTGGGTATAAAGTGATTAGGTGAGCTGAAAATTACATTTTCTTCATATTTGATCCAACTTTATGTTGAGGTAATATCATTTTATCTATTATTCTGTAAAAAACATGATACAAATTTTTGTTTCCTAAGTTTTATTTAATATATTTTGTATTATGTTTGATTAAATTTTATTGTTGCTAGAATAATGCAGGTTCACAGTCAAAATAATTAAATAGGATTATAATAAAAAACAGTAGCTTCCTGGGCCAATTATTGTTTCAACTCATAAATATTTCTTCTTATATTTAGCTCTACATTTTAAAGTAATATGCATATAACATCATTTCTTGATTTATCAATTTTAAGTATTATATCTAGAAAAATCAACTTTAAAAAACCCATCTTCCCACTTAGCTTTTACTCATTTTTTCTAATTGTTTATATCACAATTTTTAATTTAATAATAATATTAAACTTATAACTACATAAATATTGTGTACTTTTGAACCAATTTAGTATAAGGTAGCTTTCATGTGTCACTTGTTTTTACTTGGTGTTAAAAATGACATTCCTCTTGTTTGGTAACAACTTACATAACTATAGCATAATACAATATTAAAAGCAGGAAACTGACATTGATATAACCAGCAGACCTTATTCAGATTTCCCTTTTTACATGTACTCATGTGTATGTGTAAGTGTGTGTAGCTCTCTGCAATTTTATCTTAAGTGTAGACTCATACGGCAATCACGATTCAGAACTGTCCCAGCTCCACAAAGCTATGCCTCATGCTACCACTGTAGCCTCACCATTTTGTCTTTGCTTTCTCATCCCTAAATCCTGCCAACCCTAATCTGCTTTCCAATTCTATAATATTCCAATAATGTTCAAATTAATTTTTGAAAGCTTTTGGTTGTCATATATGTATGTATGTGCATATATATATATATATATATATGATTTAGTTTCTTACTTTATTTGACTTGACTACATTCTGTTTTCATTAACATTTTCTTTTTTCTTAATTGTACTTTAGGTTCTGGGGTACATGTGCAGATCATGCAGGATTGTTGCATAGGAACATGCATGGCAAGGTGGTTTGCTGCCTTCATGCCCCGATCACCTATATCTGGCATTTCTTCCCTTGTTATCCCTCCCCACCTTCCTCCACCCCAAACTGTTCCTCCCCTACCCACCCTCAACAGATCCCAGTGTGTGATGCTCCCCTCCCTGTTTCCACATGTTCTAATGGTTCAACACCTGCCCATGAGTGATAACATGTGATGTTTGGTTTCTGTTCTTGTGTCAGGTTGCTGAGAATGATGGTTTCCAGATTCATCCATGTCTCTATGAAGGACACAAACTCAGGATTTTTTTTATGGCTGTGTAGTGTTCCATGTTGTATATGTGCCACATTTTTCTTTACTGAGTGTATTGATGATGGACATTTGGGTTGGTTCCAGGTTTTTGCTATTGTAAACAGTGCCACAATGAACATACATGTGCATGTGTCTTTATAATAGGACAATTTATAATTCTTTGGGTATATACCCAGTAATGGGATTGCTGGGTCAAATGGCATTTCTATTTCTAGGTTCTTGAGGAATCGCCACACTGTCGTCCACAATGGTTGAACTAATTTACACTCCCACAAACAGTGTAAAAATGTTCCTATTTCTCTCACATCCTCTCCAGCATCTGTTGTCTCCAGATTTTTTAACGATTGCCATTCTAACTGGCATGAGATGGTATCTCAATGTGGTTTTGATTTGCATTTCCCTAATGACCAGAGACTATGAGCATTTTTTCACATGTTTGTTGGCCTCATATATGTCTTCTTTTGTAAAGTTTCTGTTCATATCTTTCCCCAATTTTGAATGGATTTGTTTGTTTTTTTCCTTGTAAATCTGTTTTAGTTCTTTGTAGATTCTAGATATTAGCCCTTTGTCAGATGGGTAAATTGCAAAATTTTTTTCCCATTCTGTTGGTTGCCAGTTCACTCTAATGATTATTTACTTTGCTGCACAGAAGCTCTGGAGTTTAATTAGATCTCATTTGTCAATTTTGGCTTTTATTGCCATTGCTTTTGGTGTTTTAGTCATGAAGTCCTTGCCTTGCCTGTGTCCTGAATGGTTTTGCCTAGATTTTCTTCTAGGGTTTTTGTGGTGTTAGGTTTTATGTTTAGATATTTAATTCATCTGTAGTTAATTTTAGTGTAATGTGTCAGGAAGGGGTCCAGTTTCTGCTTTCTGCACATGACTAGCCAGTTTTCCTAATACCATTTATTAAACAGGGAATCCTTTCCCTATTGCTTGTTTTTCTCAGGTTTGTCAAAGATCAGATGATTGTAGATGTGTGGTGTTGCTTCTGAGGCCTCTGTTCTGTTCCATTGGAGTGTCTTATGTTTTGTTACCAGTACCATGCTGTTTTGATTACTGTGGCCTTGTAGTATACTTTGAAGTCAGGCAGCATTATGCCTCCAGCTTTGTACTTTTTACTAAGGATTGTCTTGGCTATGCATGCTCTCTTTTGGTTCCATATGAAATTTGAAGTGTTTTTTTTTTTTCCAGTTATGTGAAGAAGATCATTGGTAGCTTGATGGGAATAGCATTGACTCTATAAATTACTTTGGGCAATATGGCAATTTTATGATGTTGATTCTTCCCAACTATGAGGATGGGATGTTTTTCCACCTGTTTGTGCCCTCTCTTATTTCCTTGAGCAGTGGTTTATAGTTCTCCTTGAAGAAGTCCTTTACAACCTTTGTTAGTTGTATTCCTAGGTATTTTATTCTCTTTGTAGGAATTGTTAATGGGAGTTCACTTTTGGTTTGGCTCTGTTTGTCTGTTATTGGTGTATAGAAATTATTCTGACTTCTGCACATTGATTTTCTATCCTGAGACTTTGCTGAAGTTTCTTATCAGTTTAAGGAAATTTTGGACTGAGACAATGGGGTCTTCTAAATATACAATCATGTCATCTGCAAATAGAGACAATTTGACTTCCTCATTTCCTAATTGAATACCCTTTATTTCTTTTTCTTGCCTGATTGCTCTGGCTAGAACTTCCAATACTATATTGAATAGGAGTGGTGAGAGAGGCCATCCTTGTTTTGTGCCAGATTTCAAAGGGAACACTTCCAGTTTTTGCCTATTCAGGATAATATTGGCTGTGGGTTTGTCATAAATAACTTTTATTATTTTGTGATACATACCATCAATATCTAGTTTATTGAGGGTTTTTAGTATAAAAGGCTGTGGAATTTTGTCAAAGGCCTTCTCTGTATCTATTGAGATAATCGTGTGGCTTTTGTCTTTGGTTCTGTTTATGTGGTGAATTACATTTATAGACTTGCATATGTTGAACCAGCCTTGCATCCCTGGGATGAAGCCTAATTGATCATAATGAATAAGCTTTTTGATTTGCTGTTGCATTCTCTTTGCCAGTATTTTATTGAAGATTTTTGTGTCAATGTTTATCATGGATATTTTCTTGAAGTTTTCATTTTTAGTTGCGTCTCTGCCCAGTTTTGGTATTAGGATGATGGTTGTCATATATATATATATATATATATATATATATATATATATATATATATATATATTTTTTTTTTTTTTGAGACGGAGTTTCGCTCTTGTTACCCAGGCTGGAGTGCAATGGCGCGATCTTGGCTCACCGCAACCTCCGCCTCCCAGGTTCAGTCAATTCTCCTGCCTCAGCCTCCTGAGTAGCTGGGATTACAGGCACGCACCACCATGCCCAGTCAATTTTTTGTAGTTTTAGTAGAGACAGGGTTTCACCATGTTGACCAGGATGGTCTCGATCTCTTGACCTCGTGATCCACCCGCCTCGGCCTCCCTAAGTGCTGGGATTACAGGCGTGAGCCACCGCGCCCGGCCGGTTGTTATATATTTTTAAGAGATTTCTTTGTTTACTGTTAACTTTTCATAGCAATTTGTTCTCATATTACACATAAATTATCTTCCTTTATATCAGAATAAAGGAAAATAATGATAGATGTTATTGATTTTAGAAGTTGCCTTCTGCCACATTTATATGATGCCTCGAAGCACTTCTCCTTTTTAAAAATTGTTTTCAAATTTCTTTTCATAAAATTTAAGAGTGATACACTAAAAAGCAAACTGTTGAACATGTAGACCTGTTTATCTTTTCTTTGAAAAGACCCAAATATTAATGTCTGGATTTCTTTTAAACCTGAGGGCCTCAAACCCTGGGTGGCAGATGGGCTGTTAGGAACCCTGCTGCACAGCAGTAGGTGAGCCTTGTGCTAACCAGCATTACTGCCTGAGCTCCGGCTCCTATCAGATCAGCAGTGGCAATATATTTTCATAGGAGTGCGAAGCATATTGTGAGCTGCATGTGAGGAATTGAAGCTTTCCTTCTGCTTCATGATCAAGGTGGGTGAGTCCTAGGATCAAGCTTGTGTGCTCCTTATGAAAATCTAATGCCTGATGTCATGAGATGGAAGAGTTTCGTCTCAAAACTATCCCCTGCCCCTGTCTGGCCATGAAAAAAAATTTCTTCAAAAAAGGATGGGACCGCTGTTTTAAACAATCTGATCTTCTATTAACAACATATATCCAAATCAGGCCATATGTTTTAAAACCTCTTCACAACATAGTCCCTCTCATTACCTAACTGGGCAAAACCTTAAATATTAGAAACTTTAGATTCTGCCATCTTTAATGGGACTTTAATTGTGCCAGTAGGGTTCTGGTGCTTTTATCCCTTAATACAGGATCACGGATGCCAACATTGCCTTTGCTAACTAGCATCCAGAAGCCTGTTGACTTAAATGATATTTATTTACCAGTCAAATTCTAAGGCCAATCTTTCCTTCAAATATACATGTAGCCCAGTCTCATTTTGAGTCCACAGAGAGAGGAAAACAAAACCTATGTCTTCTACAGTGGATATCCACTTGAAAAGAATGCCTAATAACCTGGTGATAATTAATCCACATTCTATATGACAACACCCTGGCCCAGGACCTCACCACTGGATAGGACATTGTTCCCTGTGACTTCACCTAGGACCTCGAAATCCCTGCCCCAGCAACTCTCACAGGCTGCCTCTCCTAAGGTGCTGACAAAGTAGGCATGAGACATTTATTGTTGTTCTTCCTTTGATATTAGGAGTTCTATTGTGTTTCCTGAGATTGCTGTCTGCTTAGCCTATGGTCATTGTACCCTCCTTGCTCTCTCCCAAATCATACACCCCTACCCATTCATGCCTAAAAGAAAATCAGGTACAGGGTACTAACATCTGTGCCTTTCTAAAAATGAATGGAGATGATTCTTTTCCCCAGGAGGCATCTTCCTCATATCAGTCAATCAATCCCTTGACTGTCTGAAGAGAGAATTACTTACTCCCTAGTGCCTTCTCCTTTGATTCCCTCAGCTCTCCACCAAGGTCCACTTCTCCTGTCTCCATCCATGACTGCTACAACCACCCCTTCCCTTTGGTTACACACAAATGACACTAATCTCTCATATTCGTTACTAAACTAAGTTGAAACCCCCCAGCAACAAAACTGCTAGACCTGGCCTCCATCTTGACTAAAAAAATGTATCAAAACTATATATATGCACACATAATACCACCAAGATATTATTGGAGACCTCAGAAATTTACCCTTTCTAGGTTAATGATGTAAAAATGCTTAGTTACAAGCCAGAATACAAGGACTCCTTATACTTCTACCTGTGTTCCTTCTTTTTTATTTTCATACTAAAATATTTTCTAGACTCTTTAGGATATCTTGTGCCCTACTCTCCAAACTTTTCTACTATTCATGCTATTCAAATATCTCAAATAATTGAGCTCAAAATGGATGTGGAAACAAACGGATCAACTGTATATAGTTTTTAAAAATGCTGTCTTGATCCAGTTTGGATGCCCTGGATAGAGCTGTTAGTTCCCTTCCTGAGGAGCCCATTAAGACCACTCCTCTAATCACCTACTTATCAGGCTTTCCCACTCAGGGGCCTATACATCAGCCCTGATGACCCCAGGACCAGGGACCAGACAACCAGGGGCCAGCCCTTATGACCCAGAGCCTGCTGAAATTATTCCAAACTAGCCAATCATAAGGCTGCTTACCCTGCTTTGCCTGTTCCTTCCTGTAGAAACCACAATAAAGGATCTGGCCCATAGTCTGTTGCTCTCCTTCTGCCTCATGATCAAGCTTGGTGATTTCTAATATGACCTTCCTTTTTTGGGCTCTAAGAGTATACCACACTATCTTTCCAATGCAGTAATCTCCTCATCTGTTGGCCTTATTGTACCTAAATAAAAACAAAACCTAGTAAAACAGAATTTGGCTAAATCACACCATTTTCTGACATTTCATCACAGTCTTCTATCCTGAAGGTACCAGTTAGAAGGTAGCAGCAACTTGATATATTAAAAATATTCTCCTTATTCAGGTTATGAACAGAGGTATATGACGATTTTTACCCAAGAACCACATGACAGTTCAGGAAAATTAGAAATTGTCAATAAGCAAGATCTTTCATGTTTCTGAAAAGTTCAGTAAGTAATAGCATACCTATGAGTCCAGGAGGAAAAAAAAATCACTGAAATAAATGAATTTTTGTTTATAATGCAGATATATATACATAATTTTACTTCCCATTTTAAATTACTATCCAGTCAAGTTTTCTACACTGATACTATCAGTGTAGTTTTCATTAAAAAAAAAAAAAAAAAGAAGAGAGAGAACACTTTCACGCTTAAGGACATGCAGCTCTGATGTTTATGAAATAATTTATTTTTCACATTTCTTGTTGTAACTGTTAAAATATTTGTTTCTGCCTTGAGTCATTTCCATCTTTTTTTTTTTTGAAGTTACTCTTGAGATGGAGGGTGGTGGTAGGAAAGGGGTAGGTGAGGGAATATTATTTCTAATGGAGCTACTAATATCTGACTGAAAGTTAACATTCAGTCATGTGACACATAATGAAGTTTTGGTCAAGGATGAACCACACATAGAATGATGGTTCCATCAGATTATAATGGAGCTGAAAAATTCCTATCATTTAGTGACTAGTTGTCGTAAGGACACAGCACAATGCATTACGTATGTGCTCCTGGTGACGCTGGTGTAAACAAACCTACTGCACCACCAGTGGTATACATTTAGCACATACAATATATAGGGTACATAACATTTAACAATAATAAATGGCTGTTACTGGTCTGTGTATTTACTATAGTATACTTTTTAATCATTATTTTTAAAATATACTTCTACTTATATATAACAAACAAACAAAAAATAACTGTAAAACCACCTCAGGCATGTCCTTCAGGAGGTATTCTAGGAGAAGGCATTGTAGTCATAGGATACGTTGGCTCCGTGTATGTTACTGTCCCTGAACAAGATGTGGAGGTAGATGATAGTGATATTGATCATCCTAAACCTGTGTAGGCCTAGGTTATGTGCTTGTGCTTTAGTTTTTAACAAAACGTTTTAAAAGTAAAGCAAAAAAATATAAAACTAGAAAAAAATTATAGAATGATGAAATGAAATTATTTTGTACGTATGTACAATGTGTTTGTGTTTTTAGAGTAAAATGTTAAAAGATTAAAAAGTTTATAAAATAAAATAGCTACAATAAGATAAAGTTACTGAAGAAAAAATTTTTAATAAATTTAGTGTAGCAGAGCTACACAGTGTTTATGAAGTCTACAGTAGTGTATATAACTGTCCTTGGTCTTCACATTCAACCACCAGTCACTAAATTCACCCAGAGAAAGTTCTAGTTCTGCCAGCTCTATTCATAGTAAATGTCTGATACAGGTACAGGTATTGATCGACTTACGACCTATGCAACTTACGACCATAAACGCTAGCCACGACTGCTCCGCGTCTGGCAGCGCAAACGTTGCCCAGCTGGGCGTACGACAGTGAGGACCAGCTTCTGGCAGCACTACGATCTCCGAGTGCACAATTTCAACTGTACATATGGCCTACTCGACTTACGACCAAATCGTGTTACAACGGGTCCCGGTCCCAACCGTGGTCGTAAGTCGAGTACCATTTTTATCTTTTATATTGTATTTTTACTTTAGTTTTTCTATCTCTAAATACACAAGCATTTTTCACTGTATTACATTTGCCCAGTAATCAGTACAGTAACATGCTATACAGGTATTTAGCCTAGGAGCAATGTGCTGTGCCATATGGCCAGGTGTGTAGTAGGCTGTACCATCTAGGTTTGTGTAAATACACTTTATGATGTATGCACAATAACTAAATCACCAAAGGCACATTTCTCAGGACTTATTCCCACTATTAAGCAATGCATGACTATACTTTAGAATTATAGCATAAATAGTGAATATTGAGAGCAATATTTTGATTTCAACATCCAATGAAATCTTGGGAAAAGCAAAGATGAGGTGCTAAATTAAACTATCATTGCATATTTTGAAAACATCAAGACAGCTCTAATGGATCTGGCATAAATCGAAAAATATTTTGTGAGGCTCAGGAGGGATTAATATACTCGGAATTACTTTAATCCTTTAGGTCAAGGTAATTGTTTTACCAGCTACATATGAACCTCCTAGGAAAAGAATTTCCTAGCTTTTTACGAATTTGTATAATGATCCTTCTGGCATTTGAAGAACAATGTAAAACTGAATTGAAATAACTAATATAGATTATGTTTAAAGTTCAATGACCTCCCATGCCCACTCAAATGATTTAATTTCTTACTTGCTGTGAGTTGCACTAACAACTGTCTTTGTGCCCTGGGAAATCTGAAAGAATCATATTGTAACTATGGAGATGGAGCCTTCTCTATTATGTATAGGTTGAGGCCCCTTTTTTCATACATAAATTAGATTTAACCCATATTAATATTTTAACCAAAAATTTTAGCTCAAAAGAAGATTTCCACCCCTTCTTCTGACTGGATCATGTCTTTACAAATCACCTCTAGTTGTCCTGTTTCATTTTGTTTTGTTTTTCCTACGAGAGTGTGTTCCATTTCCCATTCTTCTAGACAGCTATTGTTCAACACACTCCCTTCAATTCTCCTTTGCAGAATTTTCTAGCACATGTATTGCACACTGCTCGGTTGCTGCACAGTGGAATTATATCAACAGTCACAGTTTTTACTCCCTATTTACTAAGACTGCTTATGATTCATGAATCTGTTACCAAGCACATTCGATCTTAGGCATGGCTACTTTGCAAACCCCACTAGTTCTTCCTCTCCTGTAATTTTGATTTGCTGCTTAATGTAAAGTTATTTTGATATTTTCTTCCACTGTTCTTATTCTATTGCATGCTTTTCTCTGTTATTATCATATTACTACACACATAATCCTCAGAACAAATGGAACATTCCAAGCTATGATAGAGTTAGCCAAAAACATATGAAATGTTTTAGGTGCCATTAATATAAAATAAATCTATATAATCAATTGAGAACCAATTAATGTTCAAATAACTTTCCATGTATATTATTTGGGTCATGCATATCTGAGGTATAAGGAACTCGTTGAATTTATATATGCAAATATTTGAACATAGACAAATATTTCTGTAGAAAGCTTTTATATTGGTTTATTTAGATTCTCAAAGTATTTTTGATTCCAAAAAGGTTTAAGTTCCCTCTCTACTAAATTAGTAAACAAAAAAAATGACCTATGATTTCCAAGAGCTCTTTATGTAAGGAGTAAAGTCATTACAAAAATAGAATCTCTTTCATAAGCAAATATTTCACGATAATAGATGACATGATTTTTGAACTGCCTGATATTTTGAACTTAGAGATCTTGCAGAATACATTTTAGAACGCTTCTGGGAGAAAAACATTTTCTTAATAGGCAAAATAGCGTTATCTATTTGTATGGCAAAAGAATGGTGGAGTTATGTGAGTATTTGATGGACTTTAAATAGCCAGGATGTCTGCGGCAAATAACTTAGGTTTTATAAAATGATCTAGGAATTCTACTACCATTAGTGGCTGATTAGGTCACTCAGAAAAATATTTCATTAAGGACAACTAGTAAATCTGGATTGGGCAAAAAAAAGTTGATGAGATAATATTTTCTCAGCAGGAGACTGAAGTGCAGGAATCTGAGCTACTAAATGGAGCTTGTGCCACACAGGGTTGGGATGAAAGGTTTCAAAGGTACGAGAGGACCAGAGTGGGTTGCAGTCTGGGAACAAGGAAGAACATAAGCAGACAGGCTTCCCTGGGGCTGCTGCTCAGGTTACTATTATCTAAATCTCTGAAATCAAGATACTACTTCAATCTGTCAGAAATTTCAGAGTGCTTGTTTCTATAGACCTTTGGCAGAGCAAATGAAAACTTACCTCAGGAAGAAGGTGATTTCTTCCTATACCTCTCAAGGCCAGATCAGAGTGAGGTGAGATTGGCAGCCACTTCAGGTGTAAAATTTAAAAGGAAAGGAGAATGCCAAAAAGCCCTAATCAAGTGATCAGAAACTTGATGGACTGAATATTGGTGTCCCCTTAAAATTCATATGTTGAATCCTAACTGCCAATGTGATGGCATTAGAAGGTGGGGCTTTGGGGAAGTGATTAGGTCTTCTGGGTGGAAACCTCATGAATGTCATTAGTGTCCTTATGAAAGAGGCCCCAGAGAGCAAGGTTTCTCCTTCTGCCATATGAGGACATAAGGAAAAGGCAGCTGTCTATGAACCAGAAAGTGGACTTCACATGGTTGGAATCTGTGTCCCCACCCAAATCTCATGTTGAAATGTAGTCCCCAGTGCTGGAGGCGGGGCCTGGTGGGAGATGATTGGATCATGAGGGGCCAAGGGAGGGGAGAAATTCTCATGAATAAATTAGCACTATTCCCTCAGAGCTATTCTCCTGACAGTGAGTGGGTGAGTTATCCTGAGATCTGGTTTTGTTTAAATGTGTGTAGCACCTCCTTCCTTTCCCTTCCTCCCACTCCAGCCATGCGAAGGACCTGCTTCCCCTTTGCCTTACACCACTATGTAAGTTTCCTGAGGCCTACCTTGAAGGAGAAGCCACTATGCTTCCCATACAGCCTGCGGAACTGTGAGCCAATTACCTCTTTTCTTTATCAATTACCCGTCTTAGATATTTATTTATAGCCATGCACAATCAGACTAATACAGGGCTCTCGCTAGATTGTCAAGTGCCTTCATCTTGAATGCCCCAGCTTCTAGAATGAGAAATAAATATTTGTTTTTTAAGCCACTCAAGCTGTTATTTTTGTCATAGCAGCCTGAATTAAGACAACTTAGTACTTAAAGAAACATGATACTTTAGTATTTTGAAATCAAAATCAATTTTTACATAATACATAATGAACAAAATATCCAAGTTTTTTTAAAAGGCAGGATCTCTGATGGGTCCAGGATTAAGGTGAGAGAAGTGAGTTGAGTTATGCAAGGGCAAGGTCAGATTTGTCTTTATTTTAAAAGTTGATATTTCATCTGAGTACCTGTTACATATCAACTTTCTTTTTGCTGAGAAGGGACATGTAAGAATTAAATGGACAAACACATGTAACTTTCTTAGCAAAGTACTGGCGTATAAATAAAAACTCACTATGTATTGACTTTTGTCATTACTACAATACTGATTTCGGAAATACAGATTTCAGCCAAAACTGTCTGACATTCAGTGGGCTGGTGGATCAGCTCTTAACATCAAAAAGCAAAGAAGCTCTGATTTGCAGTGTTTACTTGTAGTGTCAAGCAGACACTATCAGAAGCCATGTTAAGTCGGCGAGGGCTTTGGTACACACATTATTGGTTAAAGAACATTGGCAATTTAACTATAGGTATCTGTAACTTGTAAGGGCAAACAGCAATTTCGACTTGTGTATTTTTCACAGAACTTATTTCAAGGTAAAACCAAGCTTGTGCATAATACATATTTGTATGTTCTTCATTTGTGCCTTTAACTTAAACATAATTTCACAAGCTTATTAGTGCTCTATAATGTGGATAGAATCAATTAAAAAAAAAACTTTCAGGACTATGATTATTATATGGCTTGAGTTACCAGAATAGCTCAGCTGAAATAATGCAGTTATGGTTCTTAAAAAAATTATTTGAGGCTTACAAAACTCAAATGCCATAAAATTTTAATAGGTTGTTGATTAGAAAAACAATAAAAAATACAGCAATAATCCTTCAGAATGCCTTTCGTTTAGAGACATGAGTTATGATAGCTTCTACAGCAATAATACCTTTGCATTTGCACTTACCTAGAACTACATTTTAATAAACAAGCTAGGAAATGAGCCATTACCTAGAAAAGAAGTAAAATTAATTCTGAACCCCACTCAAACATAGATGCAACCATTGTATCAAAACGTGTATGTAAACATGACTTCCGATGAATTATGAAGTTTTCTATGACAATTATATTGGAAGGATGTCCTGCATAACCAAAGGCTTATCTGTTTTAGCTTACTCCTTAGTCTTTAGATGTCAACCTTACATAATTTAAATTTAGAAGCTTTCAGCACAATTTAGAATAACAGTAGTCCCTCCTTATCCACAGAGGATATAGTCTGAGACATCCAGAGGTTGCCTAAAACCACAAATAGAACCAAACCTTACGTATTCTATATTTTCCTATATATATAAATGCCTATGATTAAGTTTAACTTGTAAATTTGGCACAGTGAGAGATTAACAACAACTAATAACAAAATTGAACAATTATAAAAAATATAACTTTAATAAAAGTTATAAGAATATGGTCACTCTCTCAAAATATCATACTGTAATACTGTAATATACTCACCCGTCTTGTCATACATGAGAGGATAGAAGCCCACATGATAAGATGAAGTGAGGGGAATGACATAAGCACTGTGATGCAGCTTCAGGCCACTACTGACCTTCTGATGATACATTAGAAAGAGGATCATCTTCTTTGGGTGATCCTGGATCATAGAGCTATGATGATGTCCATGGCAAGATGTCAGGAGCAGATGATGTTGATGTCAGGAGCAGATTAGTCAATGACTAACATTATCAACATTGATAGTGTATACAACGAATATATTCTGGAAGAAGGGATGATTCACATCCTGAACAAGATGGAGTGAGATGGTGCAATATTTTATCACGCTACTCAAGAAGGTCTGCAATTTAAAATGTATGAACTGCTTGTTTCTGGAATTTTCCATTTAACATTTGCGGACCAGAGTTGGCCCACAGTAACCTAAACTTGAAAGGCAAACTGAGGATATAGGAGGACTATGGTATTTTGGGCCAAGCACTTTGCCAGAAATTTAAGATTAAACCTGAAGTGATCTTTTTGTGTACAGTAAGATAAGAACACCTTAAATGGTTATTTGTCTTTCAGCAGCAAAACTATTTCATCCATTCATAGAGTCTTCTAAGGCAACATATAAAATGAACCGCTCTTTTTTTTTTTTTTTTTTTGAGACAGAGTTTCACTCTTGTTGCCCATGCTGGGTGCAATGCTGTGATCTTGGCTCAACCTCCACCTCCCATGTTCAAGTAATTCTCCTGTCTCAGCCTCCTGAGTAGCTAGGATTACAGGTGCATGCCACCATACCTAGCTAATTTTTGTATTTTTAGTAGAGATGGTGTTTCATCATATTGGTCAGGCTGGTCTCAAACTCTTGATCTCAGGTGATTCCCCCCGCCTTGGCCTCCCAAAGTGCTGAGATTACAGGTGTGAGCCACCATGCCCAGTCAAAAGTGAACCACTCTTTAGGGTACAGGAGTGAAGTGAAGAGACTTTGAGGAACCTGGGTCACTGCATTTTTCATGCCAACTTGTTTACTCATTCATTCATTCACCTAGGAGTTTATTCATTTAGAATTATATTGCATCTTCTATGTGATAGACACTATTTACACTGTTCTTGTTACAGAAAAGAAAGTACCTAATTTCTGAAAGCTACAACCTAATGATATCTTATTTCTTCGATTTTTATAAGGGAATTATAGTTGGTACACCATTTAACCCAAGAGATGATTGAAATAAATAGAAATAATACAGACTAAACCCTTTGAAAATATTAAAGTACTAGACAAATGAAAAGAAATGTCATTATTACAAGTTAAATGGCCTGGATTCTTTTCACTCTCAGTTCATGATCTTGTGTCATCACTTTCCACTTAACAAGACCATAAAATTGTATGCAGTATGAAAATCACAAAGTATATTGTCTGAATGAAACAATATCTAAACAAGAATCACTTCTGGGAGCGGCTTAATATAATTATCAAATATTCTTTATTATTGAAACAAGATCTTTTAGTGACCTTGAAACGTGTACCTTTAATTTTTCTTGTATTTAGTTAAGTTTAGTTAAAAAAATCTTACTTTCTGGCAGAGAGGGTGTCTCACAACTGAAATCCCAGAACTTTGGGAGGCTGAGGCTGGAGGTTAGCTTGAGCCCAGGGATTCAAAGCCAGCCTGAGCAAAATAGGGAGAGCTCTTCACTACAAAAAATGTAAAACATTCACAGGGTGTACTGGCTCATGCCTGTAGTCCCAGCTACTTAGGATGCTGAGATGGGAGGAGTCCAGCCTTTTTGAGCCTGGGAAGTTGAGGCTGCAGTGAGCCATGATCATGCCACTGCATTCCAGCCTGGATAACAGAGTGAGACCCTGTCTTAAAAACAAAAGCAAACGAATAAACAACAAACAAAAATCTAACTTCCTATACGAAGGTTTCCTTAAACTTTCTTCTTATAGATAAACAATCATTTATTTCTTAAAATCCATATTATTTTACCTATGAATATTTTTATTTCCTTATGTCATCATTGCTTTTTCCTGTTGATGAATTACTGTTTGTGGAATTGTTTTAATGTTTACTGTTTTACTATATTTTTAATGCTGAAATCTGTCTCAATTATTTATCTAGTTTTTATAATATAAAGGGCATTACTCTTTCAGATATTTAGAGAACAATGATTGAAATAAAAATACTACACCATCTTTACAACTGCAATTAGATTTTTACAAAGGTAGAAATTTCTCTCCTTTTTATCATGAGAAATTACAAACAAAAATAAAAAATAAAATACAGTTAAGATATATTCACAAATATTATCAACATCTATTACCATTTCCCAAATATACTTTCTCTCTTTTCTCTACACACGTGCAGGCACAAATTAAAAAAATATATTTTAATTTATATATATATAGAGAGAGAGAGAGAAAGAGAGAGAACTATTTAAAGTAAGTTAGAGACAGCATGCTACTTCACTCCTTAAAACTTTAAAATACAGATCCTAGAATAAGGACATTTACACATATAGCAAGTATATCCCCCTAACTTCTAATAAAATTGACAATAATTTCTTAATATAATCTATCATTCAAGTCATATTCAAGTCTTCCCCATTTTCTCCAAATGTCATATTGCTATCTCTTAAAACCAGAAAGTAATACAAATTTATGCATTGCTTTAAATTATCTGTCTTTTATCTATTTTAATCATGGACAGTCCTTCTACTTGCTTTTCCTTCATGATATTGGGTTTTTTAAGAGATCAGTCGGTTGTTATATAAAATGTACTGCCTTCTGGATTTGGGTGATTGGTACTTTGCGGCATCATTTGTGAGTTTCTCTGTCTCACATATTTCCTGTAAATTGGAAATTGCAACTTCCTTTGTGATGAACTTCAAACTAAACATTTTTTTCCAGTAACACTAGATGGGCGATCCTGTACACTTCATATGGGATCAAGTCAGGTGGCATAAGGTGTCACATCCCAACATCAGGTTGCACCATTATTATTTTTAATGCTAACTTTTATTGTTTATGGTGAAAACTCCTAAATGTGTTAATGGTAAAAGTATGCTTTTTCTTTAAAAAATTATCATAAAACCCATGTGAACCTTCTGGTCCCCAATATCTTGCACCTAGTGATTTTAGTCTTCAATAATGATTTTTTGCATAAAAATATTTTATTTATAATTCTCTAATTCCCTTTACACTAGTGCTCTTTCATATTTTTTAAGAGCTTTCTCGCTTCATCTGATGTTGAACAAGAGTTCTACTAAAAAACCTAGGTTAAATGCTTAATCCTTTATTTTTTAAATATTTTATTTTATTTTATTTTATTTATTTATTTATTTTGTGACAGGGTCTTGCTCTGTCACCCAGGCTGGAGTGTAGTGGCATGAACACTGCTCACTGCAGCCTTGACCTTCTGGGGTCAGGTGATCTTCCCATCTCAGCCTCCCTAGTAGCTGGGACTATAGATTGGCACCTCTATGTCTGGCTAACTTCTGTATTTTTTGTAGGGAAGGGGTTTCGCCATGTTGCCCATGCTGGTCTTGAACTTCTGGATTCAAGTGATCTACCCACCTTGGCCTCTCAAACTGCTGGGATTATAGGTGTAAGTCACCTCTCCTGGTTCCTTTACTTTTATTGTTTGTTTATTTTATTTTTCTGTAAGTTTTTGGGTACAGGTGATATTTGGTTACCTAAGTTCTTTAGTGGTGATTTTTGAGATTTTGGCGCCCCCATCACACAAGCAGTATACACTGCACCATATTTGTAGTCTTTCATCCCTCTTTCCCCTCCCTCTCTTCCCCCAAGTCCACAAAGTTCATTGTATTATTCTTATGCCTTTGTTACCTCATAGCTTAGACACCACATAATCATTGAGAACATACGATGTTTGGTTTTCCATTCCTGAGTTACTTCTTTTAGAATAATAGTCTCCAATCTCATCCAGGTCACTGCAAATGCTGTAATTCATTCCTTTTTATGGATGCATACTAGTCCAATGTGTGTATGTTCATGTGTGTGTGTGTGTGTATATATATATATATATATATATATATATATATATATGTGTGTGTGTGTGTATATATTACAGCGTCTTTCTACACTCATTGATTGATGGGCATTTGGGTTGATTCTGTGATTTTGCAATTGTAAATTGTGCTGCTATAAACATGCTTGTGCAAGTATCCTTTTTGAATAATGAATTCTTTTCCTCTGGGTAGATACCCACTAGTGGGACTGCTGGATCAAATGATAGTTTTACTTTTAGTTCTTTAAGGAATCTCCACACTGTTTTCCATAGTGGCGGTACTAGTTTACATTCCCAGCAGCAGTGTGTAAGTGTTCCCTGTTTACTGCATCCATGCCAACATCAGCTGCTTTAAAAATTTTTTTTGATTATGGTCATTCTTGCAGGAATGAGGTGGTATCACATTGTTTTGATTTGCATTTCCCTGATCATTAATGATGTTGAGCATTTTTCATATGTTTATGGACCATTTGTATATCTTCTTTTGAGAATTGTCCATTCATGTCCTTAGCCCACATTTTTTTTTTCATATTTATACAGAGTCTTTCTCCATTCTCCAGGCTCCAGTGCAGTGGCACAGTCTCAGCTCACTGTAACCTCTGCCCCACACTTGCCTCACAGGTTCAAACAACTCTTATGCCTCATCCTCCCAAGTAGCTGGTGTTATAGGTATGTGCCGCCATGCACGGCTATTTTCTGTATTTTTAGTAGAGACAGGGTTTTACCACATTGACCAGGTTGGTCTCGAACTCCTGACACCAGGTGATCTGCCCACGTCAGCCTACAAAACTTAGCCCAATTTTTGATGGGATTATTTGTTTTTTTCTTACTGATTTGTGTGAGTTAGTTGTAGATTCTGTATATTAGTCCTTTGTCAGTTGTATAGATTGTGAAGATTTTCTTCCAGTCTGTGGATTGTCTGTTTATTATTCTACTGTTTCTTTTGCCATGCAAAAACTCTTTAGTTTAATTAGCCATAGGCTTTTATTACATTAAGGTATGCCCCTTCTATGCCGGTTTTGCTAAGATTTTTAATTATAAAGAAACGCTAGATTTTGTTGAATGCTTTTTTGCATCTATTGAAATGTTCATGTGATTTCTATTTTCAATTCTGTTTATGTGGTGTATCACATTTATTGACTTGCATATGTTTAACCATCCCTGTATCCCTGGTGTGAAACCCACTTGATTATGTTGAATATCTTTTTGATATGTTGTTGGTTCAGTTAGCATGTAGTTTGTTAAGGATTTTAGCATCTATGTTCACCAAGGATATTGGTCTGTAGTTTTCTTTTTTGGTATGTCCTTTCCTGCTTTTTGTGTTAGAGGGATGCTGACTTCATAGAATACATTAGGGAGGGCTCCCTCTTTCTCTATTTTGTGGAATAGTGTCAAAAGGATTGGTATCAATTCTTCTTTGAATGGCTGGTAGAATTCTGCTGTGAATCTATCTGGTACTGGACATTTTTTTGTTGGTAAATTTTAAATTATAATTTTAATTCCGCTGTTTGTTTTTGGTCTGTTCAGGGTATCTAATTCTTCTTGATTTAAGCTAGTAAGATTGTATTTTTTCAAGAATTTATCCATCTCTTCTAGGTCTTCTAGTCTATGTGCATAAAGGTGTTCATAGTAGCCTTGAATTATCTTTCATATTTCAGTGGAGTCAGTTGTAACATCTCCTGTTTTGTTTCTTAATGAGGTTATTTGGATCTTCTCTCTTCTTTTCTTGGTTATTCTTGTTAATGGTCTATCAATTTTATTTATCTTTCCAAAGAATCAGTTTTGTTTCATTTATAATTTAATTATCATATTTCTTTCTTGCTTTTTGGCACAGAAAAATATCCTACATTTCCCTTGTATTGTTTTAAATCTGCCCTAGCTCTAGAATCAACTATTATTCTAAGAAATACTGGTTCCTTTGATTAGGGAATGATATTTAGAAATTAATATCTGGTTGATATTTATGCTCATTGAAGTGTTATTGCTTCTAAATTCTTTCAACAGAATCACACATATGTTCTTTAAAAATCCTAAGTTAACATTAATATGTGAACTTACCTTTTTCTTTTTTGAGACTGAGTCTCACTCTGTCACCCAGGCTGGGGTGCAGTGGCGTGATATTGGCTCACTGCAACCTTTGCCAACCGGGTTCAACTGATTCTCCTTGCCTCAGCCTCCCAAATAGCTGGGATTACGGTGCCCACCTCATGCCCAGCTAATTTTTGTATTTCTAGTAAAGATGGGGCTTCGCCATGTTGGACAGGCTGGTCTTGAACCCCTAACTTCAGGTTATCTGCCCACTCGGCCTCCCAAAGTGCTGAGATTTAAGGCATCAGTCATTGCACCCGGCCTTAGAATTCTAATTCCACATTGGTCTTCGTACTTTCTTTGGCTTTTTAGTTTAACTTTTCTTTTACATCAAAATCTTATTTTCTAAAGATATTATCACATATATGTTCCCACACATTTGTTCTTAGAGCTATCATATATGTGAAACATTTTCAAAATTACAATATCATGTGTAAATTCTAAAAAGAAAAAAACTGATTAAGTTTAAGAATTTTGTATTCTTTTTTATGTTTATAATATTTTACATTAAGTAGATATAATTATAATAATGTATTTTAGTTATCCAAAACATTTTTCTCCATAATTATTATATTAATATAATGCTCAGTTAAACTAATTTGTTTCCATTTATTTTTAAATTCGGGATTCGATAATTTTTTATTTAAGAAATAGATAAATCTCACACAGTTTGAAAAACAAAAATATTTCTTAAAATGCTTTACTCAAAGAATATACACTTTCAATGCTATTCTCTCCACTCCGTTCATGCCTTCCCCCACAACCATTTATTTGGATTACTGTCTAGTTAATGCTTTTTAGTGTCTTTTTTTGTAGGAATAAACAAATGTGGACATGGACATATTTTCTCATTTCTTTATATTTTACTGCAAAAGATAGCACTATGTAAATCACACTGCACCTAGCTTAATTTCCCATAAATCATATCCCTAAAAAGCCTTTTACAGATGTTAACATCCAATTGTACTGTCATCTCATCTTCACATGTAGATCATTTAATCTAGTCTTTTACAATTCTGACTCTCATTGTTTCCTGGTATTCACATTTAATAATTTTATCAGAAATGAGTAGTGAATTCTGCTTGTTTAATGTGTATGGATCTGATTTTTCTTCATTAAAGAAGAAAATATCTTTTTAAAAATATAATAATTATATAATAAATTATACAATTAGGATTTTTAATATTTCTGTATGTTATTGTATCTTCTTAGGTAAATTAACAACAAAAAGGGCTAGCAAGCCAGAAGATTACATTTCTTTTAACTTGAAAGGATATGAACAGTTTTTAAGGTTCTTAATATTTATAAGAATGAGATTGTAAATTTTTAGAGGCAAATAGCTGTTCTTTATTACATAGACTTTAATCTCCTATCATGAACTTTTTTTAATTTTTAATTTTTGTAGGTACATTGTAGGTGTGTATATTTATGAGGTACATGGGATGTTTTGATACAGGCATGCAGCTGAAGTACATCATGGAGAATGGGGCATCCATTTTCTCAAGCATTTATTCTTTGTGTTACAGACAATCAAGTTACAACCCTAGGTTGTCTTTCATCATTTTCATACTTTTGCATTTTGCATTTAAGTATTTAATCTACCTTGAGTTAATTTTTGTATTTGGTGTAAGGAAGGGGTCCAGTTTCAATCTTCTGCATATAGCTAGCTAGTTGTCCCAGTACCATTTATTGAATAAGGGATCCTTTCCCCATTGATTGTTTTTGTCAGGTTTGTTGGAGATCAGATGACAATTACAATCCAATTCCTCTTTTAGTTATTTTAAAATGTACAGTTAGGTTATTATTGACTATAGTCATCCTATTGTACTATCAAGCAGTAGGTCTTTTTATTCTTTCTTTTTGTTAACTTTCATGTTCAGGGATACAAGTGCAGGTTTGTTACATAGGTAAACTTGTGTCATGGGGGTTTCTTGTACAGATTATTTTATAATCCAGGTATTAAGCCTAATGCACATTAGATGTTTTTCCTTATCCTCTCCCTCCTTCTACCCTTCACTCTCTGAAAGTCCCCAGGGTGTGTCATTCCCTCCATGTGTCAATGTATTATTGTTTAACTCCCACTTATAAGTGAGAACACGCAGTATTTGGTTTTCTGTTTCTGTGTTATTTAGCTGAGAATAATGGGTTCCAGCTCTGTGTCTGCAAAGGACATGATGCTGTTCTTTTTTATGGCTGCATAGTATTTCATCAAGTATATGCACCATGTTTCTTTATCCAGTCTATCATTGATGGGCATTCAGCTTGATTCTATGTCTTTGCTATTGTGATATTTCTGCAATTAACATACATGTGCATGACTTTATAAAAGAATGATCTATGTTCCTATGGGTGCATGCCCAGTAATGGGATTGTTGAGCCAAATGGTATTTCTGTCTTTAGGTCTTTGAAGAATCACACACTGCCTTCCACAATGGCTGAATGAATTTATACTCCCATCAATATATGAGCATTCCTTTTTCTCCACAGCCTCGCCAGCATCTGTTATATTTTGACTTTTGAATAATAGTCATTCTGACTGGCATGGGATGGTATTTCACTGTAGTTTTGATTTTCATTTCTGTAAGTGAGGTTGTGCTTTTTTCATGTTTCTTGGCCACATGTATGTCTTTTTTTGAGAAGTGTCTGTTTATGCTATTTGTCCACTTTTTAATGTTTTTTTTTCCCTTGTAAATTTGTTTAAGTTCTTTGTCGATGATGGATATTAGACCTTTGTCAGGTGGATAGACTGCAAAAGTTTCCTTCAATTTTATAGGTTGTCTGTTCATGCTGTTGATAGCTTCTTTTGCTGTGCAGAAGCTTCCTAATTTAATTCGATCCCATTTGGCAATTTTTGCTTTTGTTGCAGTTTCTTTTGCTGTCTTTGTCATGAAATCTTTGCCCATGCCTATGTCCTGAATGGTATTGCCTCAGTTGTCTTCTAGGTTTTTATAGTTTTGGGTTTTACATTTAAGTGTTAATCTATCTCGAGTTTATATATTGTATGTGGTATAAAGAAGGGATTTAATTTCAGTCTTCCATATATGGCTAGCCAGTTATCCCACAACCATTTATTCAATAGAGTATCCTTTCCCCATTGTTTGTTTTTGTCAGGTCAGGTTTGTCAAAGATCAGAGAGTTGTAGGTGTGCAGTCTGATTTCTGGGCTCTCTATCTTGTTTCATTGGTCTATGTGTCTGTTTTGCCATCAGTACCATACTGTTTTCGTTACTGTAGCCCTGTAGTAGTATACTTTGAAGATGGTAGCATAATGCTTCTAGCTTTGCTGTTTTTGCTTAGGATTTCCTTGTCTATTCCAGCTCTTTTATTTGGTTCCATATACATTTTAAAATAGTTTTTTTCTAGTTATGTGAAGAATGTCAATGGTAGTTTAAGAGGCATAGCATTGAATCTATAAAGTGCTTTGTGCAGTATGGCCATCTTAACAATATTGCTCCTACCAGTCCAGTAGCATGGAATGTTTTTTAATTTGTGTCATCTCTGATTTCTTTTAGAAATGGTTTGTAGTTTTCCTTGTAGAGATTTTTACCTCCCCGATTAGCTGTATTCCTAGGTATTTAATGTTTTATGTATTTTGGCAAATTTGTATAACATGTATCCACCATTATATTATCATAAATAATAGCTTCACAACCCTAAAAAATCTATGTGCCATGAATTTATCCCACCCTACACCCTACTTTCTAGTAACTGCTATTTACTGTCTTCATAGTTGTGCTTTTTCCAGAACGTTATATCGTATATAGCCTTTTCAAACTAGCTTGTTTTACTTAGTAATATGAATTTAAGTTTTCTTCTCATCTTTTCATGGCTTGATAGCTCATTTCTTTCTAGTTTTGAATAATACTGCTTTGTCTGAGGTACTGGTTTATTTATCCATTCACTTACCGAAGGACATCTTGCTAGCTTTCAAGTTTTGGCATTTGTGAATTATGAAGCTATACACCAACAGGTATGTGCAGGTTTCTGTGTGGACATAAGGTTTTAATTTAAGGTGAATCCCAAGGGTGACAACTGTTAAACTGCATAGTTAGAATTTGTCTAGTTTTATAAGAAGCTGCCAAACTATTTAAAGTGGCTGTATCATTGCATTTCCACCAATCATGAAAGAGAGTTTCTGTTACTCCACATTGGGAGTACATGGAATAGATTTGGAGCGTTGTCTGTGTTTTGGATTTGTTTTTATAGTAGGTGCATAGTGATAATGAAGATTTGTAAAATTGATGTCCAAAGATGACTTCACCCTTGTTATTTACCTTGTTCATTTGTGCTATCATTTTTACTTATTGAGAACTCAGGCATTTGTTTATTTTGTTGTTTTTCTCACAATCCAGGTTTTTAAAAATTGTTAATCCACTTTTTTCTAACATCAATTTCTTCTTTTTTCTATATTAGCTCATTCTATTTTCCTTTTGTTTACTTTGAAATTTTTCTCTATCTTTTAAAGTTGAAGCTTAGTTCATTTTTGTATCTTATTGATACTTAAATAAATATTAAAGGGCATGGATTTTCTCTAATCACTTATTTAATTGTATTACACAGGTTTTATTGAGTCTTACAGATTTGTTAAATTTTATTTTCATTATGTTGTTTATTAGATGATATACACTGTATTTTGTATTTCCTCTTAGACTCAATGGTTGTTTAATAGAGGATTTTAAGAATTTCTCTGTGGAATAACTTTTATTGTTGTTATTTATTTCTACTTATAGTTTTATTGCATTATGACTAATGTATTATTTCTATTTCATGCAATTTGAAGATTTTGTGTGAATTAATATACCATCATTTTTTGGTTAATGCTTTGGATATACCAGAATAGTTCTTTTGTATTCTAACTTATTTTTTATGTGTTCATGTGAACTATTTTAGACTAATATGGTATATTAAGGCTAGGAGTGATGGTTCACACCTGTAATCCTAGCACTTTGGGAGGCCAAGGTGGGCAGGTAGATGGAGCTCAAGAGTTTGCGACCAGCCTGAATAACATGGCAAAACCCTGACTCTATAAAAAATACAAAATTGGCCAGACATGAT
>NW_016107431.1:5053663-5074521 GCF_001604975.1 Cebus imitator
CCAGGTTCATCCATGTCCCCACAAAGGACCCAAACTCATCGTTTTTGATGGCTGCATAATATTCCATGGTGTATATGTGCCACATTTTCCCTATCCAGTCTATCGTCGATGGGCATTTGTGTTGGTTCCAGGTCCTTGCTATTGTAAACAGTGCTGCAATGAACATTCGTGTACACGTGTCCTGTTGACTTCTACTTTTTATCTATGTGGAGTTAAGTGAGGTTTTCTATTATTTGCTTTCTTTTGTTTCCATTTTTTTTGGTCCTGTTTCTTTTTGAAATTTATCAAAGCACATAACATTTTACATACAATTTTTCATTATTATCCCACTTTTGTCTTAGTTTTAAATCTGTAATATTAAATTAGTTTTTTGCAGATGCCTCATTAGTCAATGTTTCCTGAGTTCTTCATTTACTTTATAGACTTTCTATTTGAAGAACAGCTTGGTTGGGCACAAAATTCTTATTTCTTAAGAACGTTGTTTCACTGTCCTCTGCTTTCAATGTGATGTGGTTATCAAGAAGCCAAATGTTGAAGTAAGTTTTTTTCCTTTATTAGTAATTAGGACTTTTGTTTGCTTGAAGAACCAGAGGAATTTGTCTTCTTTATTATTAATACTTGTTTCTGTTCAGGTAAGTTTTAGAGTTTATCATTCTGCTCATTTTCCCCAAGTATATGGCAAATGTGTAAATTCAGGTCATCTTTTTTTTAAGGAGGTTTCCTTGGATTATCCTTTTAAGGATTGGTCCTGTTCTAGCTACACTTGTCAATCTTTCTTATCACTTTTGTCTCTTCCTATTTCATGCCTTCTTTATTTAGCTGAATTTTCTTGGCCCCTTCTCTCTGGCTCTTATTGTATTCTTGGCTTTCCCTGTGCTCCTTAGGGTATCTTATAATTTAGTTTTCTTATCTGAGAAGATTTTATCTTTTACTTTAATTTCTTTGCTCAGTTTAAATTCAATTTCACATTTGCCTGGCATTTATCCATTTTTATGTTGAGATTTTGGATTTCTGGTGCTTTTAAATCGGAAATTATATTTTATTTTTATTTTAATGTACATTTTAATTTTCCTCTATTTTACCACCTTCTCAAAGGGCTTTACAAAAAGGCGTTTTAAAAGTGATCTGTTCAGGGCCAGGTCTGGTGGCTCACCCTCCAATCCCAGCACTTTGGGAGGCTGATGTGGGTGGATCACCTGAGGTCAGGAATTCAAGATCAGCCTGACCAATATGATGAAACCCCATCTCTACTAAAAATACAAAATTAGCTAGCCATAGTGCCCTGTGCCTGTAGTCTCAGCCACTAGGGAGGCTGAGACAGGAGAATCACTTGAACCCGGGAGGCGGAAATTGAGGAGATCATGCATTGCACTCTAGCCTGAGTAACAGAGAAAGACTCCTTTTCAAATAAAAAAAGAAAAAATAAAAAAAAAGATCTGTTCAAAAGATCTGTTTCATCCTCCCTAGTTTCTTCTCATTACTATGTACACATTTGACATTTTTTGTTGGTTCATGTTTATATACATTGGATTTTCCTGGACCCACAATATATAGGTGACACAATGGGGCTGAATGTATGAAGAGGTTTGAATATGATACCAAGTATTTTAGTTAAAAAAAAAAAAAGAAATCTTTTTTCATCAGTATAGTGGAGTAGCTTCCTTAATAAATTAAGAGGTTTTGCTTTGGTTTTTTGAGATATTTTGACATTGTCTTTTTAGATTTTCCTGTTTACCTTAACCACGAATCATCTCAGGTGTATCTCCCTCTTCTAGGGTGCCTCCTCTTACCAAGGCTAGCACCTCTCATGCTGAGCAATTGCTAAGACCCTTTCTTTCATCTTCCATCTAGCCAGTGCACTAATGCACCAGATCTCGGACTTGTTTCCAGCACTCCCACTTCATTTGGGTTTCTCTCCTTCAGTGGATTAGCCCACAGAGACCCTGCTTCTCCCTCACATGCAACTTTTGTTTGACTTTTTGTTCTGACGTACACTCCAGGGACTAGGCAGTGGTCTTGCATGTTATGCATACTTAACATGTAAATTTTATCTTGTAGTATTATCTCACTCTGAAATATGCTATAGGCAGGGTCTACAAGTAATTTTAATTCCTTTTCTTTTTGGTCAGCCTGATCTTTTTCTACATGCTATGAGAACCATAGACAAATATAATTGTTATGTTTATTTTTATTCAATGCCATCAAGAAGCTTTATTAATGAGAATAAAATCTATTGTAAATGTTTTTCACTTCTTCTAGCCAAGATCCCTCATCAGATTGAAAGGCAGTAGCTAAATCGTAGGAAAATTTCCAGTGGTCAATATATTTAGATAAATTTGTTGAAATGATAATTTTACTTCTGTGTGCCCATTTGGAAGTCCCAATATAATTCTGAAATACCACTTATGAGAAAATTATGTAACAGCCAATACAATTGTAATTATAGCTTTAGGACTTAATTGAATTTAGTAATCGGTGTTCTTTCTATTATAATCTATTATTAAAAGCCAATTTATTTTTTACTTATACTCTCTCTTATAGTTTGAGAAATAGTAAATTTTGTGTGTACACACACACACACACACACACACAAATACATATGCTCATATATTCCAACAGAGTTTTTTTCATGGTCTCCCAATTTATCAGTCTCTATTGTGTTTGGAGACATGGACATTCACAATTTCAGTGAACATTACAACAGAAGATACCAATTAACACAATAGGCAGTATGATTAACTGTGGTTTGTGATCAGGGGATATCAAACTATCTCCCACAAATAAAAAAAAATTACTTTCCTTTTCACATGATGGTATTTTATTACTTTTTAGAAGTCTCCCAATTTCACAAATGTAAAGGAAGTAATGAATCACCGGAGGAGTTTATAGTGAAAAAGCAACACTTTTATCTATGCAGTCAGATTTTCATGCATGTCACATGCTTATTATCCACCTCAAGATGAGAAGGCAATGTAATGAAAATAAATTTAAAAAGCAAACATGAAATTATTAACTATGTTAGAAACATGTTCCTGTTACACTATATAATTTAATGAGATCAAGCACAAGGAATATTTCTTTGCACATGTAATTAGTAGGCAGCCAAATTAAATCCAAGTGCATTGTAACAATATACTAATGTACATAAAATAAAACCACTGACTCAAGAATAATATAAATTTTTTTTTCGATTTTGAAATATGTCTAGAGCTTTTGTTTCAATGGGAGTAATTTCATTTCTACTCATGACTATGACCAAATCAAGATACAGCAAGATCTTTTAAGGATAATGATGTCAAATAAGAGATACATCTATGTAGTACCTTATTAAGTAAAATACCAAGTCTATTCATCTGTTCTCACACTGCTATTAAGATACTATCTGAGGCTGGGTAATTTATGAAGAAACAAGGTTACAAGGTTTAATTGACTCACAGTTCCACATAACTGGAGAGGCCTCAGAACACTTACAATCATGGTGGAAGGGGAAGCAGGCATGTTCTTCCCAAGGTGACATGAGAGAGAAAAAGGGCAGGAAAAACTGCCACTTTTAAAACCATAAGATCTTCTGAGAACTGTTTCACTATCGTGAGAACAGCATAGAGGGAACCATCCCCATGATCCAATCACCTCCCACCAGGTCCCTCCCTCAATATGTGGGGATTATAATTACAGATGAGATTTGGGTGGGGACACAAAGCTAAATCATTATCACCAAGGGATAACCAATGATGTATTTCTGTTATGTTTTATTTTGAAGGAATAATTGCTTATGAAATCAAGCTAAATACATGCCTCTTATGTTCCCGTCACTCTTCTTGGCCTTACAGAGGACAAGAAGAAATTTAGTTCACAGTCTTTTTCCTGATGAGTAGTACAACTAGTTAAAAAAGAAAAGATGGCCAGGAGTGGTGGCTCACACCTGTAATCCCAGCACTTTGGGAGGCCAGGGTGGGTGGATCACCTGAAGTCGGGCGTTTGAGACCAGCCTGGCCAACATGGAGAAACCCCGTCTCTACTGAAAATAAAAAATTAGCCAGGCATGATGGTGCACACCAGGAATCCCAGCTACCTGGGAGGCTGAGGCAGGAGAATTGCTTCAACCCAGGAGGTGGAGTTTACAGTGAGCTGAGACCATGCCATTGCACTCCAGCCTGGGCAACAGAAAGAAAAGACATATAGTTTTAATGGTTATATTTAAAACAGATAGATGATTTTATATCATGATCAATATGGTACACACTCAGTGTTAAACATGTTACAGATAAAAGGATTATTAGAATTATCAGAAATATTAAATTTTAGGAGCTATTAGGAGACTCAAAGGAGTAAAATACTGAGAGGAATTAGTGTTCATAGTAATTACGTGCCTGACCTTGGGTTGGGGTTTTAGAGTTGCTAGATTATGGATGATGAGGCAAGTGATGAATCAGTGAAAAGAACTGAAGGGTTATCAGTATAAGTTGGCTAACTGGGTAAAGTTGGTCAAATGGAGCAATTTCTTCAATAAAGAAAGAATTTTTTTCTCTGATTTATTATGTTTTGAGACCACCTTCTTCAATTTTTTTTTCCTTCACCACAAACCATCTTAGTGCTACATTCGTTAAGGTGGAGTAAGGGATAACAAGTGAGATAATTGTGACTGATGAGAGCAGGAGCTTCTCTTTCAGTGTATTACCAGTTGGATAATTTCCAGTGAAAACCAAAATGGAACCAATTGGCATGTGGTTGATACAAAAATAAGAAAAGGAATGTGAATTTCTGATAAAATCAGTATCAAACACGGTGAAAAAGAAATGGAATGGAAAACAAAAATATAGATCAAATTCCAAAGTCATGTGGAAATGTAGAAAAAGATGTAAGAATTTCTAGACAGTTGCAATAGACAATGTCTAGATATAAATTAACATTGAGTTTAATTTAATACCTTAAATAAATTACCATAACAAACATTTGAGGCAAAAATTCACATAAACATTAAAACAGTAATAATAAATAGTTTTCCTAAAGTCACAAAACCCGAAGGATTAAAACTAGATTTGAATTCAGCCCATCTATTCTAGTATCCTATTTTCTGGTTTTAAGCCCTGTACCACCTTTGGTCTCAGGATTGATTTGCAGGAACAACCAGAGGTCTCCAGGTGATTTTTATCCTGTTACATGAGTCAGTTCCTGGAGACTCCCTACCACACAAATAATGATCAATACGTGTTATATGTCTTACCTATTGTTAGCCAAGCAACCAGTAGTACTCATTTGGAAACAACAGTATGGAAAGGGCTAAATTTTAAATGACACATCTGGACAATTCTTGCTGTGGTTATTTGCTGTAGCTGCTGCTTTCTTACTCGTATTCTTTTCTGTTTCAGGATATTTTTTCTGTTTTTACATTTCATGTAGTATTTTCTCTTTAAAGAAATTAAACCAAACAATTTTAGAAAATTTAAATTAATAATTGATGTTAATCCCCAATATTACTATGAAATTGCTTAAAATCCTGGCATTTATGTTTTCTATGGGGCTATACTATCAAACTGAAAACACAGGAACATATCAAGATCTGGCTCTTAAGGGAGATATTGCAATAGAATAAATAATGCTTCTTCTGCATAAACCACTAGAAGACATTTTTTTCAGTAATAGATAACAAAAATTTAAAACACCTCATTTCTGTTTTATTTAACACAATACTAAATACTAGATATTAAATAATTTAAGGAACACACTTGTCAAAATAACAAATAGAATCTTAATAGATGATAAAGAGTTGATGATGTGTTTATCAATTTTCAGATTATTTTCTTTAGGCAACTCTGCAGGAGACTATTATAGAAAGAAGTCAGTTAAACGTAAGCCTGTCCTCAATAATCTAAAAATTACACCGAGGCATTATTTTTAAAAATCAGTGCCCACTCACCCTACATTCACTTCACAATCACTTGATCCATTATGCTTTAATTTCTATGCACATTATTTTATTTTATTTTAATTTTATTGTTTGTAGCTACAGGTAGTTCTGTTGAGCAGCCAAGGTTCACAACTACTGTATTCATTAGGTAAGGCTGCCTTGTCAGAGTACTATAGGCCGGGTGTCTCAAACAACAAAAGTGTTTTTATTTTTATTTTATTCTTTTTCAAAATTCTTGGAACTAGAGTCTGAGATCCAGGTGTTGGCAGGGATGGTTTCTTCTGAAGCGTCCTCCCGACTTACAGATGATGACCTTCTGCCTGTGTCCTCACCTGACCCTTTTTCTGTGTGTCTGTGTCCTAATCTTTTTTTCTTATAATGAGACAAGTCATATTGCATTGGGGTCCTCCCTAAAGACCTCATTTTACCTCTTTAAAGACCCATCTCCAAATACAGTTGCATTCTGAGGTAGTGAAGTTAGGACTTCAACATTTGCATTTGGAAGGGACACAATTCAGCCCATAATAACCACTGATTTAGAAAGCAATCATTTGGCAATGGATAATATATGACTAAAACTTTTAAAACTACAAAGTAGTTCTGTTAACCAAATTAATAAATTTTAATTATCTAAGATTGAAAAAAAACACTGCAAATGACGATGCAACGATAATTCTGAATCCCCTATTATAAGTTGAATCAGAGGACTGTGTACAAAACAAAAATGTGGTTTAGAAATTCATGGTATGAAATTCTCTCTTTTTTACAATTGACTAATAATTCTCTTTCTCTAAAGGTAACATTTCCTCAAATCTACAGCAGTAGATGAGAAGCTTGAAATAAAGTCTTCAGGAAAGTGGTAATTTGAATAGTGAAAAGAGTCATTAAGATGCTTTTCATCCACAGAAACCAGTTGACTAGTACATGAATTACAGAGTCTTGAAACATCGAGTTGCTACTAACTTACTACACATGATTACCACACATGATATAGTAAGGCTGGATTACTTGGGGTATTATCAACATTGCTGCACATGCTAATCAATAGAAACTATTTTTAAAATTCAATTTCCTAGACAATTAAAAAACAAAAATGGTAAGGGATCCAGGTGTAAGTATTTTTTGAAGCGATAACATAGGTATCCAAGTTTGAAAAATACGAACTTAGTTGCTAATAGAGAGTTCTTGAGTATAGGCTCAGTTAAGTTATTGACGGTTTTAAGCTTGTTAGTTGCTGTTGGTCAGAGTTGCTCTGAGGCAATCAACCACAATAAGCTCTTCTAATGTTAACAACAATAGATAGCCAATCTGCTGGAATTTTGAAAAGTAGAAGTGATACCTAAATTTACCATTTTAAGTATAAATTTATATAGGTGACAAATTGTGTGAAAGTAACAAACGTTGTGTAGAAGAGAGAAACTACAAGACAGGGGAGTTCATCAAGACTCAAAGCAAGTACAAGGTAAGCCAGTCTATGACTGAGTAAGCTTGAGGCATTGATGGTCACAAAAAGTCACACTTTTAGTTAGTCCAAGAACTTGCTTCCAACTCAAAAAATAGTAATATTTCAAGAAACACAAATGATCGAAAAGCCCTATTAGTGTCATGGGATTGTTTGCAATTTAATGGATAAATGCTTGAGGGGATACTCAATTCTTCATGATGTGTTTATTTCACATGGTATGCCTGAATAAGAATACCTCATGTATACCATAAATATATATACCTATTATGTATTGACAAAAATTAAAAATTAAAAAAAATTAAAAATTATTGGGTGCAAAAAAAAAAAGAAAGCCCTATTATATCTTTTCTCATTCATGTTACCTTTCAGTCTTTGCTGACTATTTGTACTGAAAATGATGACACAAAAAGAAGGAGAAAGACAGAGTAACCCACAATTCAATTTCCTTTCCATCCTTATTCATCATATGTCGAAAGTGGAGAATTTAGATAGAATGTGCACACATCAAGAAGTAAAAGGAAATAGTTGAATTAGTTTTGTGCAGCATTTCTACTCTTCTGCCAAGAAAAAAATACATTTACATGTATGAGCTACATTATATGAATTGTGTGAGTTTGGTTAGTATGCATATGGGTTGAATGTTCTTATAAATGCATGTAAAACTGGAATTCCACAATTTAAAGATGAATGGTAGAATCCATACCAGAAAGCTAAATTTGTAATTTTTCTTTGCTTAGGGCATCATTGAATACTAAATGTAATAATGATATGATATTTTAAGGAAAGACTGTAGAAGCAAAAAGCATTATATTTTAGTGGTCTTAATAGCACTTTTTTCTGCTTTTAAAACAAGAGACCCTATATTTTTATTTTGCGCCCATTCTTGCAAATTATGTACTCAGCCCTGAAATAGCAAGCAAATCATTATCAGAGAATTAGGATGAAGGAGGAGATTTTGGAATTTTAAGAAAAGAGCAACTATGAAGCAATTCTCTATTTGAAGGGAAGCATGAATAGGAATAGCAAAATAAAATATGATTACTGGGCATCGTTAAGGAATCATTTGAGGCTAATGATCATGATTATAAAGAGTGGCCAGTCAGCATAATTCTGTGCTTTTTTCCAGACATATTCATTTGTGTGGCTGCAGGCAGAGGGCAAGAAGGCTGAGTGTCTATGAAACAGAGCAGAATGATTATAATAATTGGCCATGGAATTTAATCTAAGGAGGAGTGAGTAAGGGGCTAAGGAATATTGTCATGTTATAGAATAAGATATGTCCTGCATTTGGAATAATTGTGGGAGCTGGGTTACTAGAAGGTGTGAGTCAGAAAAAGAAGTAGGAGGTGTGATGTTGAAATTATGGAGGGATATTGCAATAATCATTGATCATGAAAAGCAGTAGGTTATGATGATAAGCATGTATAGCTGTGATAGAGTAAAGGAGATAAAGTTGCTGAGAAATTTGAATCATAGAAGCATAGACAGGGGAATTTCAAGGAGTTATGATAGGAGTGATATTGGAGAGAGTATTAGTGAATCTAGAGCCAATGTCAAAGAAGGAATAGTAACCCTAGGGAAGTGGTAGATGTCTGCAATAAAGAGAAGTGATGATAGATTAGTGACAGAGAAACATGAGAGTTAAATTAGAGAAGATGGAGAGAAAAGTATCTGGAGGCAACAATAATGAGGAAAGAAGAGACAAATTCACCTCCAAAATGGATAGTAGGAGGCAGGTAGGGAAAAACCTACCACTGATTGGTAAGATCACATAGGAAAGTCACAGTAGAAATCTGGTTTCAGGTTAGAGAAAAAGGATAAATACTGTTCACTGAAAATGTTGGAGATATAAAGGTTTATCTTCATAACTGACATGCAATTTCAGAGAGACCAGTGAAAAGATTTCAAAAGATGAGGAGCAGTGGAAGTTGAGGTCAGAAAAGGTAATGCACATGATCTAAATAAATCAAACCTGTAAGGGAAAAGAGATGGTGTGGGAGAATAGAACTTATTATAGTAAGTTACCACACCAAAAAGAATACAGAGCATACTCTAATCATTCCTAAGAAAAATAGTGTTGACAACGTTCTGAGTGTTACAGACAGAGAGGAGGGGGATTAACAATGTTCTCCTGCTCATGGAGGTTCAAGTTCCGTAGAGAAAAAGTCTCATTCCTGGTTACCACACTAATGACAGTTGGAACATGTGTGGATTTATAAAGACCTGTTTACTGAAAGGGAAATAACAAGTAGTTTTGGAAAATGAGTATTAATTAAACATGTGGGAGTGAAAGAAATTACAATTTTGAAGATAAAGCCACATTTTAAAGGAATTTAGATTTCAGCCCATGTATAAAGAGGAATTTTTGATGGACCTAGCCTGGAATGATAGAAAGAGATTGTGGTAAGAAATAATTAATACTCAGTTCTGCAATGTATTCGCTATATGACTTTTGGCAAGACACTTGTATATTTTCAGCTTTAACTTTCACATCTTAAAAAAAGCAATACTTGTTCACAGAATCAAATGAGATTACATAAAATATACCAATTATTTATTTCATATTTATTTAGCTTTGCAGAGACATTTTCATATTAATTTTATAATAGTAACTTTTTATTGTACTTTAAGTTCTGGGGTACATGTGCAGATCTTGCAGGATTGGTGCATAGGTACACACATGCCATGGTGATTTGCTGTCTCCATCCGCTCCATCACCTACATCAGGCATTTCTCCCAGTGTTATCCCTTCCTAGCCTCCTCACCCTCTGCAGTGCCTCACCCAGCCCCCCAGCCCCAACAGACCCCAGTGTCTGATGTTCCCTTCCCTGTGCCCATATGTTCTCATTGTTCAACATGTGCCTATGAGTGAGAACATACAGTGTTTCATTTTCTGTTCTTGTGTCAATTTGCTGAGAATGATGGTGTACAGATTTATCCATGTCCCTACAAAGGACATGGACTCATCCTTTTTTATAGCTACATAGCATTCCATGGCTTATTTGTGCCACATTTTCTTTGTCCTGTCTATCATCGATGGGCATTAGGTGTTGGTTCCAGGTCTTTGCTATTGTAAACAGTGCCACAATGAACATACATGTGCATGTGTCTTTATAATAGAACAATTAATAATCCTTTGGGTATATACCCCGTAATGGGATTGCTGGGTCAAATGCAGTTTCTATTTCTAAGTCCTAGAGGAATCACCACACTGTCTTCCACAGTGGTTGAACTAATTTACACTCCCACCAAGAGTGTAAAGTATTCCTATTTCTCCACATCCTCTCCAGCATCTGTTGTCTCTAGATTTTTTAATGATCGCCATTCTAACTGGTGTGAGATGGTATCTCAATGTGGTTTTGATTTGCATTTCTCTAATGACCAGTGATGATGAGCATCTTTTCATATGTTTGTTGGCCTCATAAATGTCCTCTTTTGAAAAATGTCAGTTCATATCATTTGCCCACTTTTGAATGGGTTTGTTTGTTTGTTTCTTGTAAATCTCTTTGTAGATTCTGGATATTAATCCTTTGTCAGACGGGTAGATTGCAAAAGTGTTTTCCCATTCTGTTGGTTACCAGTTCACTGTGATGATTGTTTCTTTAGCTGTGCAGAAACTTTTAAGTTTAATTAGATCTCATTTGTCTATTTTGGCTTTTGTTACCAATGCTTTCAGTGTTTTAGTCATGAAGTCCCTGCCTATGCCTATGTCCTGAATGGTTTTGCCTAGGTTTTCTTCTAGGGTTTTTATGGTGTTAGGTCTTATGTTTAAGTCTTTAATCCATCTGGAGTTAATTTTAGTGTAAGGTGTCAGGAAGGGGTCCAGTTTCAGCTTTCTGCACATGGCTACCCGGTTTTCCCAACACTATTTATTAAAGAAGGAATCCTTTGCCCATTGCTTGTTTTTGTCAGGTTTGTCAAAGATCAGATGATGTAGACATGTGGCATTGCGTCCAAGGCCTCTGCTCTGTTCCATTGTTCTATACCTCTGTTTTGGTATCAGTACCATGCTGTTTTTATTACTCTAGCCTTATAGTATAGTTTTAAGTCAGGTAATGTGATGCCTCCAGCTTTGTTCTTTTTACTTAGGATTGTCTTGGCTATATGGGCTCTCTTTTGGTTCCATATGAAGTTTAAAGTGGCTTTTTCCAGTTCTGTGAAGAAGGTCAATGATAGCTTGATGGGGTTAGTGTTGAATCTATAAATTACTTTGGTGAGTATGACCATTTTCACGATATTGAATCTTTGTAATCATGAGCATAGAATATTTTTCCATCTGTTTGTGTCCTTTCTTATTTCCTTGAGCAGTGGTTTGTAGTTCTCCTTGAAGAGGTCCTTCACATCCTTTGTTAGTTGTATTCCTAGGTACTTTATTTTCTTTGTAGCAATTGTGAATGGAAGTTGCACTCATGATTTGGCTCTCTGTTTGTCTATTATTGGTGTATATGAATGCCACTTGCTCCTGAATGACTACTGGATAAACAATAAGATGAAGTCAGAAATAAAGACGTTCTTCAAAACTAATGAGAATGAAGACACAATGTACCAGAATCTCTGGGACACATTTAAAGCAGTGTCTATAGGGAAATATATAGCAATAAATGCCCACATGAGAAGTGAGGAAAGACCTAAAATTGACACCCTATTGTCAAAATTGAAAGAGCTAGAGAAGCAAGATCAAAAATCTCAAAAGCTAGCAGAAGACAAGAAATAACTAAGATCAGAGCAGAACTGAAGGAGATAGATACACAAAGTACCCTTAAAAAATCAATAAATCTAGGAACTGATTTTTTGAAAAGATCAACAAAATAGACAGACCACTAGCCAGATTAATAAAAAAGAAAAGAGAGAAGAATCAAATAGATGCAATAAAAATTGCAAAAGGAATATCACCACTGACTCCACAGAAATACCAACTACCATCAGAGACTACTACAAACAACTCTATGCACATAAACCAGTAAATCTGGAAGAAATGGATAAATTCCTGGACACTTACACCCTCCCAAGACTAAATCAGGAAGAAGTTGAATCCCTGAATAGACCAATAATAAAGTCTGTAGTTGAGGCAGCAATTAATATCCTACCAACCAAAAAAAAAAAGTCCAGATCCAGGCAGATTTACAACTGAATTCTATCAGACATACAAAGAAGAGCTGGTACCATTCCTTCTGAATCTATTCAAAACAATACAAAAAGAGGGAATTCTCCCTAACTCATTTTATGAGACCAACATCATTCTGATACCCAAACCTGGCAGAGACACAACTAAAAAGGAAAACTTCAGGCCAATATCCATGATGAACATCGACACAAAAATCTTCAACAAAATACTGGCAAACCGAATGCAACAGAACATCAAAAAGCTTATCCATCACGATCAAGTAGGCTTCATCCTGGGGAGGCAAGGTTGGTTCAGCAAATACAAATCTATAAATGTAATTCATCACATAAACAGAACCAAAGACAAAAACCACATGATCATCTCAATGGATGCAGAGAAGCTTTTCAACCAAATTCAACAGCACTTTATGCTAAAAACTATCAATAAACTAGGTATCAATGGAACGTATCTCAAAATAACAAAAGCTATGTATGACAAACCCACAGGCAATATCATACTGAATGGGCAAAAACTGAAAGTATTCCCTTTGAAATCTGGCACTAAACAAGGATGCTCTCTCTCACCACTCCTATTCAATATAGTATTGGAAGTTCTAGCCAGAGCAATCAGGCAAGAAAAAGAAATAATGGGTATTCGATTAGGAAAAGAGGAAGTCAAATTGTCTCTATTTGCAGATGACATGATTGCATATTTAGAAGACCCCATCGTCTCAGCCAAAAATCTCCTGAAACTGATAAGCAACTTCAGCAAATTCTCAGGATACAAAATCAATGTGCAAAAATAGTAACTCTTAAAGAAGGTGACTGCTCTAGACCAGGCCAGAGAAGAAGATAACTCATTTTAAGAGAAAACAAAGAAAGACCAATGATGCAAATGGTGTTTAGGAGGTAAAGGGCCATTAACTAAACCTAAGTGTGGCCACTTGGCTCTGTAGTTTATTATTGAAGGCTAAGGTAAATTCAAAGGCTCTACTTGGGCCTATGGTTTTAAAGAATCAAAGAAGAGACATAAGTAAATATAAAGATTACTAGATTATTTGTGGCATTTTATTTTTTTACTTTTTAAATTTATTTTTAATTCACAAATAACAATTATATATATTTGTGGAGTACATTGTGAGGGCTTGATATATGCTATCAATGCAGGCAATTAAATCAGACTTATTAGCAAATATATCACCTCACATATTAATCAGATTTTCTTGGTGAAAACATTACAAATCTATTAGTTTCACAGTTTTGAAATATGCAATGGATTATTATTTATTATAGTCACTATTCTGTGTCATAGACAAGTAAGGCTTATTCCTCCTCTCTAATTGAAACTTCCCTTTGATAAATATCTCCTGTTTCTCCATCTTCTCTCCATTCTCCAGCCTCTCTCCATCCCACAGCATCTGACAATAATCATTTTACTCTCTCCAAGTTGAACTCTACAAGTTCAACATTTTTGCTTTCCATATATAGGCTATATTATGTAATATTTTTCTTTTTGTGCCTGGCTTAGCACAATCACTTAGCACAATGTGTTGCAGGTGTATCTAAGTTGTTGCAAGCGGCAGGATTTCCCCTCCTTTTAAGGCTGAATAGTACTCAAAGTTCAGTATTTCTATGCAGCACATATTCTTTATCCATTCATCTGATTATGGACACATAGGTTGCTTCCATAACTTGGCTATTGTGAGTAATGCTGAGATGAGTATGGGAGTGTATATATTTCTATCACATACTGATTTCAATTTCTTTGAGTATATACTCAGAAGATGGATTGTTGGATCATATGGTAATTCTGTCTTTAGTCTGCTGAGGAACCCCTATACCGTTTTCCATAATGGCTGTCTTCATGTACATTCACACCAACAGTGCACAAGTATTTCCATTTTTCCACAACCCTACCAACACTTACTTTTCTTTTATCTTTTTCCTAATAGCCATTTTAACAGATGTGCAGTGGTAACACCTGACTGTGGTTTTAATTTGGATTTTCCTGATGATTAGTGTTGATAAGCATTTTTCATATATTTGTTGTGTGTCTTCTTTAGAGAAGTATCTATTAGATCCTTTGTCCATTTTTTGATTGGGTTGTTTTCTTGATATTGTTTGAGTTTTTTATATATTTTGGATATTAGGCACTTAATAGATATACGCTTTGGAAACATTTTAGCCAAATTTGTAAACTTTCTCTTCATTCTACTAATTGTTGTCATGGCTATGGAGCAGCTTTCTGATTTAATGTAATTCCACTTATTTATTGTTGCTTTGGTTGTATATGCTTTTAGAGTCATGTCCAAGAAATCTTTGCCTAGACCAATGTTATGGAGGATTTCCCCTGTATTTTCTTTAAGTGTCCTCAGTTTCAGGTCTTATGTTTAAGTCTGTCATTTGGTTTGAGTTGATTTTGTAGACGGTGTAAGATAAAGATGCAATTTCATTTTTCTGCTTGTGGATATCCAGTTTTCCCTGACAGCACTGAAGAGATTATTTTTTCTTCATTGTATGTTCTTGGTACTTTTGTTTAAATCAACTGACTATACGTGTGGGTTTATTTTTCAGCTCCCTATCCTGTTCCATTGGTCAATGTAATGTGTCTATTTTTATGCCAGTACTATATTATTTTGATTATTATAACTTTGCAATAGATTTTGAAGTCAGACAGCATAATAACTCTGGTTTTGTTCCTGTTGCCTAAGATTGCTTTAGCCATTCAGGGTACTTTGTGGTTTTATATACATTTTATTATTGTTTTTTCTATTTCCATGAAAAATGACATTGAAATTTTGGTAGGGGTTCCATTTAATCTGTAGATCACTTTGAATAGTGTAGACATGTGAACAATATTAATTCTTCCAATCCATGAACACGGGACTTCCCCATTTATTTGTGTCAACTATGATTTAATTGAAGAATGTTTCATACTTTTCTGTATTTGGATCTTTCACTTTCTTGGTTAAATTTACTCCTAAGTAATTTTGTGTGCACATTATTTTGGATGGGATTGATATCTTAATTTTTTTTTTCAGATTGTTGATTGTTAGTATAAGGAAATGCTGCTGATTTCTGTGTGTTGATTTTGTACTTTACAACTATACTGAATTTGCTTATCAGTTTTTACATATTTTGGTGGAGTCTTTGATATTTTCTGTGTATAAGATCATGTCATCTGCAATTTCACTTATTCTTTTCCTATTTGGATGGCTTTTATTTCCTTTTATTGCCTAGTTGTTCTGACTAGGACTTCCAGCATTATGTTGAATAGACATGTCTTGTTCCTGATTTTAGGAAAAGCTTTCAGCATTTTACTTTTTAGCATGTTACTGGTCGTTGACTTTTTATATATGGCCTTTATTGGATTGAGACATGTTTCTTCTATGCTTAATTTTTTGGTAGCTTTTATCATAACAAATGTTGAACTTTGTCAAATGCTTTCTCAGCATCCACTGAAATGATCTATGGCATTTGTTCTTTATTCTGTTAATATTGTTTGTCACATTTATTAATTTGCATAATAAATGTGCTAAACCATATCACATTATCCATTATTTCATAGATGCAAGCATAGTGGGACATGCAACTTGGTTAACAATAATCCCACTTGATCATGGACATGATCCTTTTAATGTGTGTTGAATTCAGTTTGCTAATATTGTGTTGAAAATTTTTTATCTATGTACACAGGGATATTGGACTACCATTTTATTTTCTTGTAGTGACCTTATCTGACTTTGATATAAGATTAATGCTGGCCTCATGAAAATAGTTTAGAAGTACTTCTTTTTCTTAGATTTTTGGAAGAGTTTGAAAAGGATTGGTTTTATTTCTTCTTTAAATGTTTGGTAGAAGTCTGCTATAAATCTATTTCATCCTGGGCTTTTCTTTGAAGTGCAATTTTTAAAAATTATTGATTCAATCCTTACAAGTTATTGGTCTGTTCAGAATTTCTATTTCTTCTTAATTTAGTCTTGATAGGTTGGATGTTTTTAGAAATTTGTCCATTTCTTCTAAGTTAGCCAATTTGTTGGCATTGGAGCATTTTAGTTTAGGAGAGCTGTATAAAATCCAGGTAATGGGGTTCACTAAGACAATATGTATTACAAAAAAAGTAGACCACACTGAAGACAGAGATTTGAGAGCCATAGACTTTCAGGCATTTGTCAAGATGTAAACTTCAGAGCATAATTAGGAGGTAGTTTGTGAAAATTAAATTAAGGGAAAAGTTCCATAGGTGTGAATATTGACAAAGAAGTTAAAAGTGTTTGACCAGCTACTAGCACCTTACACAGAGGGTAAGGGTAGCTGGGAGGAAACCTGTCAACTGAACTGCAAAACTCAAAAGAATTTAGGTTCCAGAGGCCTAAATTTGATTTATAGTTTTTTTCATCACTCTCTGTATACATCAGGCATCATGAAAAAATGATAAAGGAAGAGAGAGAGAGATCTCATTAATTTTCAGACACTTTGGAAAGAGACTAGGCCATCAAGTCACTCAAAGATAAGTACAAGACCTTCGTCCAACCCCTCCCTAAATTACCAACAATTGCTTGAATTCCTTTTAGCATGTTCTAAGAGCTACTGCTCGGCTCATCTTTAACGAGATAGTATAATGTGGAGAAAAGGACACAGTTTTTCAAATTTGACTTAATTTATGGTTCTGCTATGCAAGCTTAAATAGTGATTTGATCTCTCTGACCCTGGTTTGCTCCATTTGTAAAATGGAAATAAGTAATTTATAGATCTGCTATGATAACATAGTATTGTATATGTAAAGGATCTATATGGGTAAACGGAAGCCTTCACTTCTAAGCACATATAGGCATATTCATAACTCACCTCCAAACTACACATCTTACCATTTTGAGACAAGTTTGAGGATGTTCTTCCTTTCTTGGTTATACCAAATAGAAATTTTCAAGCACTGAAAATTTACCTTTTAGAACAATCAGGATTAATTTTTGTCCTTCTGTCTAAGTGGGTGGCAGATGAAGAAAACTGAGAAAGAGGAAGCAGATGATTGTCCTGACATCAAAGATGCTAAAGATAATTTGGGGCATCTAATATGTGTGAAAGCATGGCAACCCAATCCCAGATTAAGTCAAGTGTGTTTGAAAGGTTTCCCAACTGTGAAAGTTTCTCTAAGTAATTCTCTCAATAGGCTCACCTCAGGAAATTAACACACTCCAGGACCAATTGAAGTTCTTATCAATTAAACTAATTGACACAGCAGGCTTAAACTATTTCCCAATGGTGAATATAAAGCATTTGTTCCACAAATGAATACCTCTTAAATCTTTCAAAAGCCTTCCCCAGTAAACTAGTTGAATGCTAAATCTATATACATGTATATAGATAAGCTTTAATAATACAAAAGTTATCCTTTAATTAAGCAGGGCCTGTGTTAGGATCAGATAATTTATATTCAAGTAAACATAACTGTATGTTTAAAATATTAAGATTTGTATACTTAAAAAAATCAATTTTCTAGTGAAATTCTTTTCAGCCTTGTAAAAATTGGTTTTATTATTTTTATTACAGCCAAAAAGTATTACGAACAAATAATACTATTTTAGCTTTGAATTCAAATTGGGAAATAATTATCAAATTTTAAAATGGCATTCTCTTAATTTCAGTATTTTTTAAATCAAACTTAAGGTTCTGCTGATACTAAATTAAGAAGAAATAAACAGAATGGAGAATATAACTATTATTTTTAAAATTTAAACTATTTTTTGAAGTGGAGATAATTATTACAATCTTTGAAGCTACCTTAATGCATTTTCTTTGGTCTCCTGTTGAGATGTCTATGCTTCCTATAAAATGAATTTTTAATACCTATAAAATGGATTTTTACTACCTATAAAGTGGATTTTTATCTCGTTTCCCATTTTGCCACTATACTGTTTTCTTGACCTTGGAACATTTATTTGGCCTCTCTACATCTCAGTTTTCTTATTAGGAAAACGGACCTAATACAGTACCTATTTGAGAGGGTTGTTATGCAAATTAAAAACAAGAAAACGTTGTAAAAGTTTTAGTGTATTTGCTGGTACTAGTGAGCACTCAATAAATGTGAACTATTGTTGGCAAAAAAAAGGGTTAAAAAAAAGAGAAAAAGAGGAGACTTCTAGGCTAAAGGAATATTATAAGCCAATAACACAGCAGCAGAGCTTAGCCAAGTATGGTAAAGGGCAAGGCATTATTGGAGTAGAATAGATACTGATTTCACCGCAGAATGGAATAAAAGACTGAGAATAATGGCTATTAACGGCTAATAGGGATTTTGTAAAGCCAAACTGAAAGTCAACATTTTGAGTTTTATTTAGAAGATGGTAGTGAACTTTTGTTTTTTTCTTGTTCAATTTTAATAATAGAAAGTGAGATGATCAAATAAATATTCTAAGAAGATTTATCTGTAGTGATCAGTAGATGTGAAATTTGTATGTATATCTGAAATTTCCTGACTAGAGACCAGTAAAGAAATTATTGTAAGAGTTTGGCAATTGTTTAATGGTGTTTATTAAGCAAGATAAGTAGATGTCTTTTAAGGGTAATGTACTGTGTTGTTCCCCAAACCTGAATTTTTAGTAAGGGAAATCAAAGTGTAAAGTCAACTAATGACTTACTCAGGTCACACTACTAAGTCTGTTAGATCTAGGCCTAGAACCTAATATTCACGTTCCCAAGCCCAGGATATTTCCGTAACACCAAACTGTCTCAATACAACAGGTATGTATTCAACATATGCTATGAGGCAGTCTGATGGTTGCCTCAGGCTATATAAAGAGAAGGCTTGAATTGTGGAAATAGTTTGGCTTATACCATTATGCTTTCAATGTGGAGTATTTGAAGATGTCACAAGAAGTTACTCCACAGATTTGAAAAGAGTTAATTACTGCTAGTGACTCCATTTCCTGAAACTTAAGGTCTATAGCTGTATTACTGCCTATCAACCAAAACATTTTTCCAAAAAATATATTTAATATCTTAGCCATGTTTGGTTATTAGTTATTGCATTAATTGGTCATTGAATGGTAAGTCTCAGCTTGGCCATACTGTCCGCTGAAGATAATACAAGAAATGAAGGAAAACGGGCTCTTTCTTTTATGTCAGAAAACAAATTTGACAATCTTTTTTTCTAGGTATCAAACAAAACAAAACAAAGGCACTTTTGAAATTTTTCTTTGAACTCTATTGAACATGCCATTATAGTCTATATCTCAGCAATCAAAGTATCTACCAGAAGGCAGATCTTCCTAGGGTTGTGTGTGTGTGCATCTGCATGGATGAAAAAGTGATTCTGCCTTTCTATTTGTAATTTCTGCATTTGATCATCTATTTTTGAAATGACTCACAAAGAATAAAAGTAACCACACTACTCAAAGTAGACGGTTCCCAAACTGTTCATTACCCTTACACTAAGAGATAAGAAGCTTGATCCAAAATATAATTTAACTTATTGCTTTCTTCATCAATAATGTCTTGCTACTAAGAAACTGTCAGATGTGTGAAACATAATGCTTAGTGCCATTGTGAATTGTGATTACACTCTTTATCTTGACACAAACCCTATAACAAAGAGTTTATTGTTAGCATAATTTGTGGATCACAGTTGAAAAAGCACTGACATAGAAAAATCTTTTCAGTGACAATTTAACTTTTTATTGTATTGAAAAAACAATTTCAATTGAAGAGATCAACTCTCTTCACAAATTTTTACGTGTACAGTACAGTCTTGTTATCTATAAACACAATGCTGTACAGTAGATCTCTAGAACATTTTCATCTTTCATAACTGTAACTCTATATACATTGAACAGCAACTCTCCTTTTTCCCCTTTCACTAGCTCCTGGAAATCACCATTCTACTTTTGGTTTCTATGCTTGACTAGGTTAGATACCTCGTATAGCTGGAATTATGTAGCATTTGTGCTTCTGTGACTGGCTTATTTCAATTAACATGATATCTTCAAGGTTTGTTTATGTTGTACGAGAATCTAAATGTCCATTGATGGAAGAATGGTGTATTCTCACATTGCTGTAAAGAACTACCTGAGACTGGATAATTTATAAAGAAGGTTGGATGCGGTGGCTCACGCCTGCAATCCCAGCACTTTGGGAAGCTGAGGCAGGCGGATCATGAGGTCAGGAGTTCAAGACAAGACTGACCAACATGGTGAAACTTCGTCTTTACTAAAAAATACAAAAATTAGCTGGGCATGGTGGCTCATGCCTGTAATCCCAGCTACTTTGGAGGCTGAGGTAGGAGAATTGCTTGAACCAGGACCCTGGAGGTGGACATTGCAGTGAGCTGAGATTGCACCACTGCACTCCAGCCTGGGCTACAGAGTGAGACTCCATCTCAAAAAA
>NW_016107431.1:5074612-5150624 GCF_001604975.1 Cebus imitator
AAAGAAAGAAAAGAGGCTCACATGGCTTGGGAGGTCCCAGGAAACTTACAATAATGATGGAAGTCTAAGTGGAAAAAGTAAGATCTGACACGACCGGAGCAGGAGGAAGAGAGCAAAGGTAAAGGTGCTACACACTTTTAAGGAACCAGATCTTATGATAAGTCATTTACTATCAGGAGAACAGCAAGGGTGAAAGCCACCCCCATAATCACCTCCCACCAGGCCCCTGCTCCAACACTGGGGTTACAATTCAACATGAGATTTGTGCAGGAACACATATTCAAACCATATCAAATGTGTAAAGAAAATGTGGTATATGCATACAGTGAAATAGTATAGAGCCAAAAAAAATAAGAAAATCCTGTCACATGTGACAATTTAAATTTTTTTCTGATCATTGATCTCCTCCCTCTCTCCCCTCAAGTAAGCCCCAGTGTCTTTTTCCCCTTCTTTGTATCCATGTATTCTCATTATTTAGCTTTCACTTATAAGTGAGAACATGTTGTATGGTTTTCTGTTCCTGTGTTAATTTGCTTGGAATAATAACCCACAGCTCCATCCATGTTGCTGCAGAGGACATGATCTTGTTCTTTTTTTATGGCTGTGCAGTATTCCATAATGTATAGGTGTAAAATTTTCTTGATCCAGTCTACCACTAGTGGGTATTTAGAATGATTCCATATCTCTGCCATTGTGAAGAGTGCTTCAAGGACCATATGCATACATGTGTCTTTATGGTAGAATGATTTCTATTTCTTTGGGTATTTACCCAGTAATGGCTTTGCTGTGTTGAATGATAATTCTATTTTCTTTGAGGAATTACCATACCAATTTCCACAGTGGCTAAGCTAATTTACATTCCCATTAGCATTGTATCAGCAGTCCCTTTTCTTTGCAACTTGATCCATATTTTTGTTTGTTTATTTGTGTGTTTGTTTGTTTTTTTGAGATGGTGTCTTGCTCTGTTGGCCAGGCTGGAGTGCAATGGCGCTATCTTTGCTCACTGCATCTTCTGCCTCTGGGGTTCAGGCAATTCTCTGCCTCAGCCTTCTGAGTAGCTGGGACTACAGGCATGTGCCACCATGCTTGGCTAACTTTTGTATTTTTAGTAGAAATGGGGTTTCACCGTCTTGGCCAGGCTGGTCTTGAACTCCTGACCTTGTGATCCACCTGCCTTGGCTTCCCAAAGTGCGGGGATTACAGGCGTGAACCCCAGGTCTGGTCTTGTATATTATTTTTTGAGTTTTTGATAATAGCCACTCTGACTGGTGTGAGATAGTATCTCATTGTGGTTTGGAAATGCATTTCTCTAATGATTAGCTTATGTTGAGTACTCCTTTCACATGCTTGTTGGCCACATGTACGTCTTCTTTTGAAATGTGTCTGCTCATGTCCTTTGCCCACTTTTTGATGGGGTTGTGTGTTTTTTTCCTGTAAATTTGTTTAAGTCCCATACAGATTCTAGATATTAGACATTTGTCAGATGCATAGTTTATGAATATTTTCTCCCATTTTTTATACTGTCTAATTACTCTGTTGATAAGTCCTTTTGCTGTTCAGATGTCTTTAGTTTTACTAGGTCCCATTTGTCAATTTTTGTTTTCATTGCAATTGCTTTTTGTATCTTCATCATAAAATCTTTGCAGGTGTTATGTACAGAATCGCATTTCCTAGGTTACCTTCCACAGTTTCTACAGTTTTATGTTTAACTCTTCAATCCATCTTGAGTTGGTTTTCGTATGTGGTATAAGGAAGGGGTCCAGTTTCAATCATCTGCATTTGGCTAGCTAGTTATCCCAGCACCTTTTATTGAATAGAGTCCTTTAGCCATTGTTTATTTTTGTCAGTTTTGTCTAAGATCAGATAATTGTTGGCGTGAAGCATTATTTCTGGGCTCTCTATACTGTTTGATTGGTCTGTATGTCTTTTTTCATACAGTAACATGCTGTTTCGGTTGCTGTAGCCTTGTAGTGTAGTTTGAGGTTGGGTAGTATGATGTCTCCAGCTTTTTTCCTTTTGCTTAGCATTGATTTGGCTATTCATGTTCTTTTTTGGTTCCATATGAATTTTAAAATAGTTTTCTCTAATTCTGTGGAGAATGTCTTTGGCAGTTTGAAAGAAATAGCATCGAATCTGTAAATTACTTTGAGCAATATGTCCATTTTGACAATATTGATTCTTTCTATCCATCATCATGGAATGTTTTCCCATTTGTTTGTCATTTCTTATTTCTGTAAGCAGTGTTTTGTAATTCTCACTGTAGTGAGTTTTAACTTCCCTAATTAGCTGTATACCTGGGTATTTTTTTTGTGGCAATTGTGACTAGGATTGTATTTCTCATTTGGTTCTCAGCTTGGATATTGTTGGTGTATAGGAATACTACTAATTTTTGTACATTGATTGTGTATTCTGGAATTTTGCTGAGGTTGTTTATCAGATCAAGGAGTTTTTGAGCAGGGACTAAGGACTCCTCCCTAACCCAGTCTATGAGGTCAGCATCATCCTAAATCAAAACCCAACAGAGACACAAAAACAACAAAAAGAAAATTCAGGCCAATATCCATGATGATCATAGATGCAAAAATCCTTGATGAAATATTGGCAAACTGAATCTAGCAGAATATCACAAAGCTATTCCACCATGATCATGTAATTTTTATCCCTGGGATGCAATGTTGGTTCAACATACACCAGTCTATAAATATGATTCATCTCATAAACAGAACTACAAATAAAAACCATATGATTATCTCAATAGATGCAGAAAAGGCTTTGGATCAAATTAAACATCACTTCTTTTAAAAATACTCAATAAACTAGGGAATGAAGAAACATACTTCAAAATAGTAAGCGCCGTCTATGAAAAACTCACATTGAATAGCATACTGAATGGCTAAAATCTTGACACATTCCCCTTGAAAACTAGAATGAGACAGGGATGCACTCCTTTACCACTCCTATTCAAAATAGTACTGGAAATCCTGGCCAGAGCAATGAGGCAGAAGAAAGAAAGTAAAGGTATCCAAATAGAGAAAAAGTCATACAATCTCTGTTGGCAGATGACATGATTCTGAGACTTGGAATTTTGTAGACTGATTTCTCCCATTTTTTTCTTCCATTTAAAAGTTGTTTTAGCTCTTTTAGACCCTTTGTCTTTCCATGTAAATGTTATAATAACATTTCTATATCTATACGAAATATTGCTGGAATTTTGATAAGAATTGCTGAGGTCCATCCCACAGACCCCAATTGTATGATGTATAAATAATGTACTCAGACACTGATATTCAGTGAAAGGATGGACCAGGGAGCCAGGCCACTGAATGAAAGAGTTGTAGCAGCCATGGGGTCCCTGACTTGCTGGCCCTCCTGGCATTTGTTTAGCACACATTCAATGACAAAGGCATTGAGTCAAAACCCCTACTAGGTAATTAACCTGGTCACCCTCTCCCTGAGACAGCCATCCTACCTGCAAATGATCATAGGTTAGTTTTCAAACCACATGAGTAAATAAGTTTTTTAGATAAAGTTTCCTACATTCCTATGTTATTTGCTTTTCTACTGTCAACTCAAGGTAAAGAGGATCAGGCTGCCTTCAGCCAAATCTTTACTGAAGCTATGCAAGAAGGTTTATGACTATTTCCTGTAACTATCTTTATAAAGTTTCCTCCACAATTTTTCCCAACACCCTGAGTGAGCTCCCACATCTCCCTTTTTCTGTTTTTTGCATTTGGCTTTACTGATTGAAGAGTACAGATGTGTGCAGCAACAGGTCTGTCAGTCGAGGTGGTCATTGCTCTTGTTCCAGCTTTGCATCATAGAATTAGCAAATAACATAGGACAAATATGAATATAATTAGCAACACTTTTTTCCAAAGAGTGACCTGTGGTGTTACTTGGCACCTCAGTTTACTGTATGCCATTACTGAAGGACACTACTGGGGTATGTTGATTTCTCCTAGCCAAGTATTTACACTGTTAGAGGTAGAGAAGTCAATGTCTGCCTAAGTAACAGGTGGAAAAAAGGTGGATTAGAAGATGGGCTCTATAAAGTGTAGAAGGTACAGGTTGCAGAAAAAGTAAGATCATACAAACGATCAATACCTTACATGAATTGCAAGATACAACAGAGAGCATAGCAAGGAACAAATTATCTGGCGTGAATGGTGTCTCTGCCCAGAGCAGAATTGGTTCAGCCTCCTGAGTTGTCTTCTTCAGCAGCTCCCAAGTAATGTCCGGGGTTTGTGTTGTCTGTGGAAGCCACATCGTCCAGGGCTGAGGGCCCTGTAGGGTCTTTCCTAGGCTAGCTCAAGTTTTTTTCTTTCCAACCTTTGATGAGGACATAGTCTCCAGGATGGTACTAGAGTACTGAAAATTCCAGACGTGGTGCCTGTGCTAAGAGACTTTTTATAATCTTTGTTAAAGAGCAGGTTAGTGCTTTAAGAAAAACCTGTTGTGTTTTATATTAATATCTAGTTTACAGAAAAACTGGATGATACCTCTTTAAATTTAGCCAATATGTTTACACACATAATTTCTTTTACAATTACCATTTTGAAACTTGTTTAGAATTTCAAAACAAAAATTATACAACATTTCTTGCATAAATTCATTTTTATAACATTTTTCATGACTTTCACAGACAATTTTTGACATGCCTTAACTTTGTCTTATAACCTTCCTTACTTAAAGTGCATTCTTAGTATTTATTAGTATTTCATTAGTATTCTTAGTATTTCATTCTCTTCTTCCTACTTTATCTCTCTACTTTGTCTTACTTTTTGTGTCTCTCTCTGATCTCTGTGTCTTCCAGTCTCTCTCTTAATCATTCTTTCCCTCCATTTCTCTCTCCAATCTTTCTGTTTCTGTTTGATCTCAGAAGCTAAGCAGGGTCAGTCCTGGTTAGTGCTTAGAAGGGAGACTGCCTGTGACCACTGAGTGCTATAGGATCAGCTTCTTCATTTCTGGTACCGAGTTGGGTCCTAGCCATTCTATGGTAAGGATTGATGCATTGTACTGGAGTCCAAGGACCCAAGGGGGTGTGAACACAAGCATATCCTCTTCCCCATGTTAGCAAATCATTTGACCCACACCATGCATTACTGTTTACATCCTTCCATAAAAGTGGGGTTTTATGTCTTGAGAGATTTTGACAATGTGCTTTTCTATAGTTGATTGAAATTTGTCATCTAAATTTTAAAAATTAAGGGTAAATAAGGCTTGTGCTAGTAGTGTTGCAGGGTCCTTATCCATACCCCTTCTTTTTTGTTTTTTGAGCATATTTTTAGGGTGGAGTAGACACATTCTATTATGGCCTGTTCCTGGGGGTTATATGGGACACCTGTGGAATGTCGGATTTTTTTCATGTGTGACAAAAGTGTTGAAATTGTTAGCTGGCATAAGCTGGACCATTATCAGTTTTAATTTTTGTGGCTCACCCCATAAATACAAAAGTTGAAAGAAGATGTTTAATGACATATCGAGTGGGCTCTCCAGGAAGAACATGTGCACTAATTAGATGAGTGTTGGTATCAATGGATACATGTACAATCTTACTTTTCCAAATTCCAGGATGTGTGTAATATCTACCATAATTGATTAGGTTCTAGTCCTCCAAGGTTAATACCTGTTGAAGGAGGAGATGTGCATATGAGCTGGCAATCTGGGCACTGAAGGATAATTTGTTTAGCTAGTCTCTGGTAAGCTGAAATTGTTTACATAAATTTCTCCAATTTTGATGGAAAAATTGATGTAGTTGGGTGGCTTGGTGAAGTAGTGATGTCATAACTTGTAGTTCTGCTTGCTCATTGCCATAAGCCAATGGGTCAGGCAGTGAGCTGTGGGCTCGAATATGTGTGATAAAAATCGGATGTGTGCATTAATCTAGAAATTGCTGAAGTCAAAGGAAACGTGCACACAGGGTGGGCTAAAGCACAGACTTTGAGGGCTGTTCCAAGGTTCTGCAATAAATAAACAGATTATGCAGAGTCACTAACAATGTTAATGGGCTGAGTGGAAAAAAAAATCCAAGGCCAATATCAGGGCCTCCATCTCAGCTCTCTGAATGCTAGTAAACCCAGACTGTAAGAGAAATTGTCTCCACCACACTGCCGCTTTTTCATGTTTACCTGAACCATCGGTAAACCATGTTAATGCTTAGGTATGGGAGAATGAAATATTTTTTGTGGGTAAGATGACAGAAGTACAAGATAGAACAGAAGGAGTTTATCAGCAGTAAGGACATTCTTTATTCGACCTGTGTAATCCGAGACTGCTATTTGTAGATCTAACAACAGGGGCAAAACTGCTTTGAATTGCTTTTACTTAAAGGAATCCTGATGATATCAGGATCATATGCTAGCAACTGATTGCACTGTCTGCAATCCAAATACATGACTTTACACTGATTACCTGAATATAGGGAGATAGTGTTTTAGTTCTGGTATGTGAGCAAAAAACCCATTCTAGAAAGTGGAATCCTGGGGCCATCTGTCCTTTAAGTCAATAACAATTACAGGCCAATCTTGAGGAACTGCTAAGGGGAAAGGGAGGCCCTGTTGAAGGGGCTCATAGGCTGTAGATTAGCATTAATAGCACATAAGTCGTGCAAAAGCCTCCATTTGCCAGACTTTTTGGGAATGACAAAAATGGGAGAATTTCAAGGTTAGATGGTTCTATATGGCTGGTTAAATGGTTCTATATGACTGACTTTTAATTATTCTTCAGTTAATTAATGTGCTCTTTGTAATTTCTCTCCCTTCAGAGGCTATTGTTCTACCTAAAGAGGGTTTTAAGAGGGCTACATTAGAAATAGAGGAGGACTAACAGTGGCCATAATTAGTATTTAAATATAACTTAAATTTTAGCAGAGAATTATAATTTGGGATGTTGCTCATATACAAGGAACACATGAAATTTTACTGTGGGCTACCCTTGGAGCCGGAGGGCAGCAGTGTGAGCCCTGGGATGGTGGCTGCTCTGCACTCACCCAGGCACTGCTCTTTGTCTGCACCACTAGCTCCTCCCACCACGAGTGGATGCTGCCAGCCTGGGTGGCACGAGTTTTCCCACCTACAAGCCCTTCCCTCCACCCACTGCCCACTGCCCACTTGGCTGTGTGTCTTTGGCCTCTAATACCTATTGTTATCTCGTTATAAACATATACCTGATTGCCTTGTTGATCTTGCATCACCGAGCAGGCTAAAAGCTCCCCTTCTAATGCTACTTGCTTAAGACAGGGTCCCATAGCTATAGCATATCCCTTGTCTTATTTCTATTTATTTAAGGAGGGGTTCAGGCAAAACCTCCATTTCCTCTTTGTTATTTTGGCCTGGTGATAATGTGGCTGAGGGTTGCCAGCATGGTAAAGTAGGTGACAGTTCTCCCTCCTTCCCCTGTTTCAGCTCTTTTGTGTATAATAGGACCAGAGACACTCTCACTAAAGCCCATAGTGCTAGAGACAATACTGGGACTCCTTGCCCTTGTTTATAATGCTATTTAAGATTTATCCCCATCTTAAAACCATCTCAGCTCTACCTGTGGTTTGAAAACTATTTATCTCTTATGATGAATCTTCATCCTTCTGTATATTACATGAGCTGTGATCACAAAGCCTGCTCCTACCCTCACCTTCCTGGGAGTTAGGAGTTACTATCTAGTGGAACCACACACCCTGCCAGACTTCTCCAGGTCCTTGACAAAGAGGAGCATACATTTACTTTACTAGGGGGTTCATGTTGGTTTTCTTCATTGTGATGGCCAAAAAAAGTCAGTTTTGATGCGTCCTTTCTCCATGTATAATTACCTAAAGACCTCTCCACCTACTCTGTTCACAATATTTTCCATCCATTTTTTTCATTATATTCAGTTGTACTACATATTTTATATGTAAAATCATTTTGAAAGTACTATAAAGTCCTTAGCACAATCATTGGTAGATAGACAGTACTTAGCAAAGATCACATATCACCATAATTGTTATATATTATCATTTTATAATAATGCTTAATAAAAATGTTCTATATTAGTTAAAGATATAACTATAATTTATTAGCTATGAAATAAAACACTATTTTAATAAAACAGGTTAAGTAACAATGGCAGGAAAAATGCATCTAGCCCCAAGACCCCATGTTTAATTTCTCTTGCAGTCACAAGATTTTAATTGAGTGCTTCTTATTTATAAATTTTTTTTATAATCATCTCCTTTCTCTCATTAATATTTATGCATGATTATTAGAATATGAAGGTACAACTACAAGACAGTTGGACATTTATAAATCTGATTCCCTCTCTACCTCCTCCACTGCTTTCTGAAAAGAGACCAAGTGTGGTTCATTCAGTGCTCCAGGGCTGAGTGAGTGGGCAGAGTTCACCTAACATGTGTTGACTTTTCCCCAAACCAGTGACCCTCTGGCATGGAAGTTGAACTTTGTTTTCTTTGCCTGGGAACATGTGGAAATAGTGTGACTGTGACATTCTGAAAAGGGAGGAGAAGTCACTGAAGGTGAACCAAAGAATCTTTATAAATGGAGCTGTTTATTTAACTGAAACAAAACTGAAGTATTGGACTCCAGCTATACTATACAAACACAAATTTTTCTGTTCTTTGTGAATAATGATAGACAATAGGCAAATACAAGAGCTTCATATAATAAAAAGTAAATGTCCTATGTAGTCTCACTCATAGAGTCACAAGCAAAAGAAGACAGAATTGTTAAACATTACAATGTATTTTCATCACCAAGAAGTGAGCACACTGTGATCTAGTAGATACAATTCCATAAATATTGCCTTAATTGACTATGGATTTCAGGGTTTGTCTTGACTGTTGTCAAGACATTGAAAATACACTTACCATTTTGACTTAGAATATTCATAAAAATCCTATGCCCAATCATTTCTTGATGTTTTAATTTAGATAAAATTATGATATTATAACAATATCTGAAGAACAACTCCAAGTTGGGTTAAAAGTGTGAATAAAGAGGGTTAAAATGTCAGCATTACTCTAAATCCATAATTATGCATGCTTCACTGAATTCACCATTTCTTGTATTTTTCTGTATCTTCTCTCTCTCCACAAAATTTTACTTATAATTTCATAGAGGCACAACATAATCATGTCTAATTTCTCCATTAGTTAACCAACAAGAAAATGAAGATCAACTGTCCTGTACTATATTACATATTGAGGGTACAAATTAAAAATAAATCAAGGTATTAAGATCCTATTTCCAAACAGCTTCCAATCTTATTAGGGTAAACAAAGCATAGAGAAGTACAAAATTTATTGGGACAACGTGTAATCAAATGACAGACCTTGGGGCACTGATGTGAATTTGTGGACCATTCCATAAAAGGAAATCATTGCATAATGAATATAGCTATATATAATGGCACAGCTCTTGATGACCTTTTATGGTGCTATGCATCTGATGTCTATGTAATTCCTAAATTCATCTAATCTCTTTTTCATATTTTATTATCTTTCTTATCCTCTTGCCCTATTGCCCCATTACCTTCTGATAAAGATGAAGAAGCATAAGAGAGAAGAGCAGAAGACCCTCAAGATCAGGATATTTGTTTGGACAGTGACCTACTAAAAACATGCCTTGTAACTATTATGTGTCAGGCACTGCACAAGGCATGTTACTTATATTATCACATTAAATCCTTAACATTGCCATGTGAGAGAGAGTGCTACTATTAAGACCTCTTAATAGATGAGTGAACTGGAGTTAATAAAGTTTTTATAATTTGTTTCAGGTTATACAGAGTGAATATCTGACACTGGGCCTATGCTCAGTTTCTTTACAGAAAAAGCCACACTCAGATTGCTAAGATTGGGCAGGGGATAAAATGGAATCTACATGGGAAAATCTAGAGGCCTGTAGTGCAAATATCTCAATATGCAAAAAAACAGAGGTGTTATAGATTACAATTTCTGGTAGAGAAAATCATTTTATAAATGAAAGTTTTTTCCTCCAGCAAATGAGAAGCATATTGTCATAACTGATTAAAACTCAAGATAACAAGTTGTGGGTTGTGAATTACCAGCATCAAGTAATACAAACTAGAGAATACAATTAAGAAACATACTGTTTCTTTCTATAACTTTATTTTCCTTTTCCATATACTCCTCATATCTATAATGTTAATTATTTGCCATGGTTTACGGTTAGCAAATCAGTATAGATTTATATGTTATAGTTCTGGGAACACTACTTTTGATTGAGGAGTAAGGTAGAGAAAATCAGTACCTTGATTTTAAACTGTCATAACAACTTGGTGTTTTCTTCTGTTTTCTAAATTTTATTGATGTAGGATTGGCATTTGGATATCTTAGATTTATTGACCACACGGATCTTTAGAAATACAAAATCAATTAATAATTTGGTGGTGATGTGCAGCTTTGGAAATGCAGGAGAAGCTCCACCTATTTTAGTGACAGATAATCCAGGCTGGTGCTGCAAATTAAAACCATCTGGCCAGTAAGGGAGGGACACTTTTTCAATCTTAATTTTTCTGGACTGCTAGGTAGACTAATAAAGGAGAAAAGAGAGAAGATTCAAATAAACACAATAGAAATGATAAGGAAGATATCACCGCTGACTCCCAGGAATACAAACAACTAGCAGAGAATACTATAAACACCTCTATATGTATAAAGTAGAAAATCTAGAATAAATAAATGAATTCCTGGACACATATACCAGGAAGAAATTGAATCCCTGAATAGACCAACAATGAGTTTCAAAATTGAAGAAGTAATAAATGGCCTACTAAATTTTAAAAAAAGAAAAAAAAAAAGGCTAGGACCAGACAGATTCACAGCTGATTCTTCCAGAGGTAAAAAGAAGAGCTAGTACAATTCCTTCTGAAACTACTCCAAAAATTGAAGAAGGGATCCATTCTAGTTCATTCTATGAGGCCAGCATCCTCCTGATACCAAAACCTGGCAAAGATACAACAAATAAAGAAAACTACAAGCCGATATCTTTTATGAACATTGATGCAAAAATCACTAACAAAATACTGGCAAACTGAATTCAGTAGCACATCAAAAAGCTTATTCTCTATGATCAAGTAGGCTTCATCCCTGGGATGCAAGGTTGGTTCAACATACACAAATCAATTAAAGTGATACATCACATAAACTGAACTAAAGACAGAAACCACATGATTATCTCAATAGATGCAGAAAAAGTCTTCAATAAAATTTAACATTCTTTAAAAATTCTCAACAAACTAAGTAGTGAAGGAACATATCTGAAAACAATAGGAGCCATATATGACAAACCCACAGCCAGTATCATACTAAATGGGAAAAAGCTGGAAGTATTCTCCTTGAAAATAAACACAAGACAAGGATGCCCTCTCTCACTACTCCTATTCAACATAGTATTGGATCTCTGGCCAGAGCAATGAGACAAAAGAAAGAAATAAAGTGTATTCAGATAGGAAGGAAGAGAGGAGGTCAAACTACTTTTATTTGCAGATGACATGATCCTATATTTAGAAAACCTCATTGCCTCTGCTCAACACCTTCTTAAGCTGGTAAGCAACTTCAGCAGTCTCCGTATACAAAATTGAGCTACATAAATCACAAGCATTCCTATTCACCAACAACATACCAGCAGAGACCAAAATCACGAATGAATTTCCCTTCACAATTGTTACAAAAAGAATAAGATACCTGGGAATAAAGCAATAAGAAAAGTTAAGAACCTCTTCAAGGAGAGCTACAACCCACTTGCTCAAGGAAATAGAGAGGGCACAAACAGATGGAAAAATAGTCCATAGTAAGGGACATGATGGAAAAAAATCAATATCATGAAAATGTCCATAATGCCCAAAGCGATTTATAGATTCAATGTTATTCTCATTGAACTACCATTGACATTCTTCACAGAATTACAAAATACTATTTTAAAATACTATTTTAAAATTCATATGGAATCAAAAAAGAATCCAAATAGCTAAAACAATCCTAAGGAAACAAAACAAAGCTGGAGACATCATGCTACCTGACTACAAACTATGTTATAAGGCTACAGTAAGCAAAACAACATGGTGCTGCTAGAAGAACAAACACAGATCAATGGACCAGAAGAGAGAACCCATAAATAAGACCACACACTTACAACCATCTGATCTTGAAAAAAACTGACAAAAACAAGCAATGGGGAAAGAATTCTTTATTTAATTAATGGTGCTGGGATAACTGGTTGGTCATATGCAGAAAATTGAAACTGGATTCCTTCCTTATACTATATATAAGAAATAAACTTAAGATGGACTGAAGAGTTAAATGTAAAACCCAGATATAAAAACCCAGGAAGACAACCAAGGCAATACCATTCAGGATATAACTGGATTAGATGCAACCAGATTTTCTGGAACTTATGTTTGTGGCGTCTCCCACCCCAACCCTGATAATTGGGGAAAGGGGCTTTGGTGTCACAGTGAGTGTTACAGCTCAAATAAAACTCATGGACCCAAAAAGTGTGCGGTAGTGTGGTTTATTAGACAGAGCGAAAGGACAGCTTCCACGTCGCTGAAGGGGACAGCAAGGGGGTGATGCTGCAGGCTGGGGCGGCTGGGGTGGCTGGGGCTTATACCCCTGAGTTATTCCCTCCTCTTTCTTGTTCTCTTCCAATGAGAGGGTTTTTTTTTTTTTTTTTTTTTTAATCTTTCTCTGGATTAATTGACCTTTGAATCCTTTAATAGATTGGTTACTGTTTCAAAATACTGAGTCATGGAGCGTCTGCCTTCAGGGGACAGAGGCAGGAAGATTTCTGGGAACAAAGTCCCCAGGAGCCAGAGGTGGGAAAATTCCTGCACTGGGAGCAAAGCCCACAGCTGGCAGAGGCAGAAAAATCTTAGCACTGGGAACAAAGCCCCTAGCTGGCCATAGGTGGGAAAATCCCAGTACTGAGAACAAAGCCTCTAGCCGACCCTGGAAGTTCCTCTAACACAGTCCCTCAGTCCCCGCTCTAAACAGGAAAGTCCAACTGCTGTTGGGACATGGGCAACAACCGCTCTAACTACTGCCTGCTGAACTGGGGCACAGAAGGGGCCCTGCAGTTGAGGTTTCCTCCAGAGGGAAGTCTTAGGGGGTTGCAGGTCGATTCAGTGGTTCATGATATAAATGAGCCAAGGACATTTGGGGTTCCATTTGCAGGGCTATTTGTAGCTTCATGGCCTCAATTCTGGAAGAAATGTATTTGGCAAGAAAGTTAAAGATCCAAGGCCCAAAGGCAATCAATAATAGGATGGTTATTAAGGGACCTAGAAGAGGGGAGAGCCAGGGTAGCCATTTGTTAAGCAAGCTCCATGATTCTATTTCTTGGAGGTCCGTAGCCCTGCATTCTCTTCAGTCCCTGAGTTCTTTAGCTTTGTTTAGGACAAAACCTGACTGGTTTACAAAGTAACAACATTGTTCTCCTAAAAAGAGACAAGTTCCTCCTCTCTCTGCCATTAACAGATTCAGGGCCCTTCGATTCTAAAGAGTTAAGCTGCTTTTGTAGAATTACGAGAGAATCAGCAAGCTTTTCCATGTCAGTATTTAATTCTTGGGATACTTATAGTAAAACTGAGTGGAGGCAGTAATTACTCCAATACCAGTACTAAGTCGACCTGTTATTCCAGCCCCCACTATGAATGGAAGAATTGGGGTTTGAGTATGGTGTGCCCTGGGCAATGAAGACTCTGCAATTGAGAATCGGTGTAGATGGTCATGGCAGGGGGCACTAGGAAGTAGAGGAGGCATCTTTCTTCTGGGGTATTGTTTAGACAGCTGTAGGCTGAGGAGCCACAAACAAAGAACAAGCCTGGTTTTGGGCAATTGAGGCCTGGGGATAACGTAACCATGTTTCAGCATAGAGAAGCATTGGAGTTGTTAGTAAAGTTCATGCAAGTGAAGTTGGAGGCAGATGGGATTTGTAGATTGGTGACAAAGGGACCTATAACCCCTGTATGATTTCAGGGTGGGTTAGTTGTGTTCCATAAGTATGGAACTGGAACCAGGATATATGGTTTGAAGCGTAGTGGGAAGCACATCCAACAGTCAGTTGGGTTGTCAGAGGAGGCCTCATGCATTCCTGTGTGGGTGGTGGTAAATAAGTTGAGCAGATGGGAGTGTGTGCGAAGGGTCTTGTGTAGTTTGGAAAGGTCCAGCCCTTTGTAGAAACTGGGGTACTTTGTGGTTTGCCTAGGCTAGAAATTACTTCCTTGAGGTGCCATTCCTGTGCCCGATCTTGAATTCTGCCCCCATCTGAAGTTCCAACATGGGTAAAATATGTCCAGAGGGCAGTGGTTTCCTTGGCAGCTGGAAATTAGGCCCGGTTATTGTTCCTGTCCAATATGTGTGTGAGTTGTATGTGCACAAGGAAGCAGATGTATAGTAATTTTTGTGTATATAAGTATAGGATATAAAGGAAGCATGTGGGCCTAATCCCCAAGACCAAACAGAGAGTGGACTTGTTCCCTGTCCAATACTGTTCCAGTTGTAACCCCTTTGAGTGTATTTGCAGGTGGGATGGGAGTGAAGCAAGGGACAGGCAGCAAAGCAGATAATGAGGACCACAAGAGAAGTCAGAGTAAGAGAGTGATAATATCAGAGGGAGAGGAGGAGAGCTATTAGAGGTATAATTAGGCAGAAAGCCAGGTATGGAGAGTCTATGGCATGTGGGCCAAGACTTAGGGATGACCACAGAGTTTGGTTGCAAATAGCAAAGTTAATAGTGATATTCCTGTCAATGGCCAGAATGTAAGCTAGACTCATGAGTTATTTACTTTCATGAGGATCTCATTGGAAGAGCAACCACAAATCCTCTAATGGCTTGCAGGTATATGAAGGGCAGTTTTCTGGAACCTCAGATGGTAGAGAAGAGAACCCCTGGTCTTCTTGAGAAGGAGTCCAAGGTTTCAGCTGAGTGTGATGGATCCATGAGTCAGTTCCCACCACCTTAACTGCCATTGGGGTAGACAGAATGACCGAAAATGATCCTTCCCAAGATGGACCTAAGGAGGGTCAGAGGGGAGAGATTTGACAGGTACTAAATCTCCAAGGCAGAATAACTCTTTCCCCTTTCCCTAGGGTGTCCTTCAGGTAAGATCTTAAGTGCTTAAGCCAAGGAGGTTTTATCTTTTATTGGATCTGTTGTTTCTTTTTTTAATATGAGATCATTGATAAGAAAGGGTTGTTCATAAAGCATCTCATAGGGACTGAGTCTTATTTTCTGAGGACAGTTTTGAGCCCTTAAGAGTGCTGCTCGTAACAGAGTGGGCCTTGGGAGATGTATTTCCTGTACTAGTTTCTTTAAGTGCTTCTTAAGAATTTCATTCATTTTTTCCACTTTTCCTGAGAACTAAGGCCTCCAAGCATAGTGGAGATGATATTGTATTCCTAATGCTTTGGAAATTCCTTGGGTTACTGCAGCTCTGAAGACAGGGCTGTTATCACCTTGAAGACACTGAGGGAGTCTGAATCTAGGGATTATTTCATTAATCAGGACTTTTATTACCTCTTGGGCTTTTCCTGTCCTACAGGAGAAAGCCACGACCCACTTTGTATAGGTATCTATACATACTAACAGATATTGATATCCCTGGGACCTAGACATATGGGTAAAGTCCATTTCCCAGTCCTCACCTGGGTAATAACCAGTTTGCTGTTCCCCAGGAGGAACTTTGCAATGTGCCAGAGGATTGTTTTTCTGGCATATTTCACATCCTTTGACTATTTGTTGGATTGTTTTGAAGAGATATTTTTCTGTAAATATAGATTTGGCCATTGATATGTATTTTCTATACCCATATGGAATGTTTGATACAGGGTTTTAAGTATTTTCCACCAGCTGGCAGCAGGGAGGAATAGTTTTCCTTCCTCAGTAGCTAGCCATCCTGAAGGAAGAAGATTATGTCCCTGGGAGATTGCCCATTCTACCTCTTCTGATGAATATTGAGATCTAGACCCTGGACAGGGTTTTCCCTTATTAAGGGAAAACCACTTATAAAATATTGTTAAGCTGCCTTTTTATGCCTCCAGTTTAGCTCGGCAATTGCCCTCTGCTTCCTTTTCATCTCCTTTCTGGTGACTTCACCAGTGTAAGACTGGTACCTCTTTAGGTTGGGACTTTCTTCTAATGTGCGCTGCTGATTGTGTAATAAATTTGTCTTTTAGTATTAGCTGACTGTCGATGGAGTCTGGTGACAGGGGAGCCTATTTTTTTAAGGCGTCCCATAACCACTCAAGACAGGCTGTGGTGTTTTCTTCCTTTCCCTGGGTTACGGTGGATAGCATTGAACAGTTTGTGGGTTTCTTCCTTCTATATATTGGCTTGGGCAAGGATTTAATGACCAAGAACCCAAAAGTAGATGCAACAAAAACAAAGACAAAGAGCTGGGACCTAATTAAATTAAAGGGCTTTTGAACAGCAAAAGCAACAGTCAGCAGAATAAACAGACAACCCAGAGAGGGAGAAAATCTTCAGAGTCTATACATCTGACAAAGGGCTAATATCCAGAATCTACAACTAATGCAAACAAATCAGTAAGAAAAAAAATCCCCTCAAAAACTGGGCTAAGGGCATGAATAGACAATTCTCAAAAGTACATATACAAATGGACAACAAACATGAAAAACTGCTCAACATCACTAAGGATCAGGGAAATGCAAATCAAAACCATAATGCAATACCACCTCACGTCTGCAAGAATAGCCATAATCAAAAAAATAAAAAAACAGTAGATGCTGGCATGAATGCATTGAAAAGGGGACACTTCTACACTGCTGGTGGGAATGTTAACTAGTACGGCCACTATAGAAGACAGTGTATAGATTCCTTAAAGAACTAAAAGTGGAATTACCATTTGATCTAGCAATCCCACTACTGGTATCTACCCACAGGAAAAGAAGTCATTTTACAAATCAGATACTTGCACATGCATGTTTATAGCAGCACAACTCACAAATGCAAAATCGTGAAACCAAATCAAATGCCCATCAATCAGCAGGTGGATAAAGAAACTGTGATATCTATATCATCTATCTATCTATCTATCTATCTATCTATCTATCTATCTATCTGTCTGTCATCTACCTATCTGATGTAATAATCTCCAACCATAAAAAGAAATGAATTAACAGTATTTGCAGTGATCTGGATGATATTGGAGACTATTATTCTAAGTGAAGTAATTCAGGAATGAAAAACCAAACACTGTATGTTCTCACTGATATGTGGGAGCTACGCTATGAGGACACAGAGGGATAAGAATAATACAGTGGACTTTGGGGACTTGGGGGGAAGAGTATGAGGAGGCAAGAAATAGAAGACTACAAATAAGGTGCAGTGTATACTGCTTGGGTGATGGGTGCACCAAAATCTCACAGATCATCATTTTAACAACTTATATAACCAAATACCACCTGTACCCCAATAACTTATGAAAAAAGCCTTTTAAAAAGTCAAAAAACAACAGATTCTGGTGAGGTTGTGGAGAAAAGGGAACACTTTTACAGTGTTCCATGGGAGTGCAAAGCAGTTCAAGCATTGTGGAAGACAGCATGGCGATTACTTAAAGACCTAGAGGCAGAAATACTATTTCACCCATCAATCCCATTACTAGGTATATGCCCAATGAAATTTAAATCATTCTATAATAAAGATAGATGCACACATATGTTCATTGCAGCTCTATTCACAATAGCAAAGACATGGAATTAACCTTAATGTCCATAGATGATAGACTGGATAAAAAAAAATATGGTACATATACATCATGGAATACAATGCGGCCATAAAAATGAAGATCATGTCCTTTGCAAGGACGTGGATTAAGCTGGAAGCTATTTTTTCTCAGCACATTAACTGCAGGAACAGAAAACCAAATACCGCAAGTTCTCTCTTGTGAATGGGAGCTGAATGATGTGATCACATGGACACACGATGTGGAACAACAAACAGCAGGGCCTGTCAGAGCGTGGGGTGTGGGAGGAGGGAGAGCATCAGGAAGAATAGCTAATGGATGCTTGGCTTAACACCTAGGTGATGGGATGTCCTGTGCAGCAAACCAGCATGGTACATTACATGTTTACCCATGTAACAAACCTGCACATCCTGCACATGTACATCTGAACTGAAAATAAAAGTTGGAAATAAAAAGAAAAACATTTGGATCAATAACAAACAATAAAGCATGATTCAAATAAAAATAATGAAAATAAAGGGAGACGTTTCAAATTGGAACCTTCTAAATCCATTATGTGCTCCTATAACAGAATACCACAGATTGGGCAATTTGTGAACAGAAATATATTGGTTCATGATTCTGGAGACTGGAAAGTCTAATATTGAGACCCCTGCTCTAGCAAGGGCTTTCTTACATCATCGTTACATTTTGGAAGGGCAAAAAGATGGCAAGAGAGCAAGAGGGAGACAAACTCATCCATTAATAAGAAACCCATTCCCATGATAACAGAATTAAGGTGGCACTCCATGCCCCAGGTATCTTCCTTTAGGCGTCAGCCCTCAGCACTGCCACATTGGGTATCAAGTCTTGAATACACAAACTTTGGGGGACACATTCAAACCATAGCAAGAACTTCACATTTTCTTTGGTAAATAGAAATTACCTGCAGAAAGTTGTCTTTTGTTACCTGTTAGAAGGGATTAACACACTGCTGTTATATTTACATGACTGGCATGATGGTGTTTTCAAGCTGTGTTGCCACCTGGTGTGCACCAGGAAATCTTGTTTTGCAAGCTTAGTTNCAGAAACAGAGTAAGATTTGGAATAGCTTTTTTATTTTCTGCTTAAGATTAATTTTGAATAAACTCAATATATTTTTCTGAACTTTTTCAAACACTCTAGAAGTAAAGTCAAAAAAATCTTGAGAGGATAAACTTTCCAATTTTTTGGTCTAAGAACATATTGTACTGCAAGGCTTAGAGAAGTTGTGGGTAGGCCTTTTTGATTATCAGTTATTATCTCCCCAAAACAAGATTCTCATATTTTCCATTGATTACGGAGCTTCCTGTTAAACCTAAGGGGTTAATAAAAGGTACATGGGAAAGTCAGGGGTCCTATTTAGAAGAAATTGGGCTGGGCGCAGTGGTTCATGCCTATAATCCCAGCACTTTGGGAGGCTGAGGCAGGTGGATCACGAGGTCAAGAGATCAATACCATCCTGGCCAACATGGTGAAACGCTGTCTCTACTAAAAATACAAAAAAATTAGCTGGATGTGGTGGCATACACCCGTAGTCCCAGCTACTTGGGAGGCTGAGGCAGGAGAATTGCCTGAATCCAGGAGGCGGAGGTTGCGGTGAGCCGAGATTGCCATTGCACTCCAGCCTGAGTAACAAGAGCGAAACTCCGTCTCAAAAAAATAAATAAATAAATAAATAAATACATAAGACATTGAACTTTTTTTTTTTTTTCTTGCACTCTGCTTCCATAAACTAGCCTAAACCTCATCCACAGAAGGAAAGGTTTTAATTCAAGCTTGTCAAGTTGAAGATATTGTAATGGGCTACAGTTCAAAGGGAAGGCATTTCAAAAGGATTATGGGTCAAAGTGGAATCTTTATTTCTTAATTGCTTTCTTTTTCCACATAGCTAAGGAAGACCATTCAGGAGACACTTAAAAAAGGTCTAAGGCAGGAAGTCAAGCGGCGGGGGTAGCTGAGGGGGCTTCCCCGATGACATTGGGACAACCTTTACTTTATATTCCTTAAAATGGTACATATGATTTAGACTTATTTCAAATTGGAGTTTGAAATCAGATTGGGATTTGAGGAGGATATAAACTGAAAAGATCTTTCACTGACTTTGGTTTTGGCCTATTTTGGCTTACTTTGTTTCTCTTTTATGTTATCTCTGGCTAGTCCACTGAAGAGTCACAGATGATTCAAGGCAAAGTCCACTCACAGTAAAATGATAATTTTGACTTTTCTGGGCATATTTTTTTTTCATGAACCCTATGAGAAGAAATGGCAAGTCCTGAGCTATTTTATATATCTAGGTTCTTATTTCATTTTAAACCCACTTTAATATGCTCATCTTGATGTTCCTGGACTTATTTGCTAGCTAATTCTATGTCTTCACATGTTATATATCTGAAACTATTGGTTTTGTCTACTTTGGCTAGCCTTATCCTATTATTGCTACTTCAATCAAAGTCCCATTTTGTTGTCATTAATCTAGTAAAATAAAATAGAGCAAATTCTCATAACCTTTTATCCCTGGGTATCTGTCCTTTTAAAATGGTCTTCTAATTTAAGACTTGATTTGAAGACTTTCAAGTCAAGTGGGTTGTTCAAAAGTATTAAAAGAACCATGCTGTGTTAAACTACCCGTATGACTCCAATTGACCTTATAAAAATGTAATTGCTGCAGTACATATGTATATCAAATATCTATTACTACCGACCCTTTCAATGTGGTTTGTAACAATGGCCCCATGAAGAGCCAGATTTCGGTTATTTTAAGACTCTAAATTGGATATGAATTCTGTAGCAGTTGATTTTTCACTCCCTACCTATACTAGTTTTTACCTTCACGTATATTTGCAGTTACCAAGAGAGCACTCTCTTGTGCATTATGCATCAACAATGTAAAATTTCTTTCAAGGTGACTTAATGTAGCTGATAAAGGTTTAGTTATCTAATGATTATCTATAATTGCAGAAATCAGTTGCCTACCTCATGGAGAGAACGCTTCATGTGTATATCATATTCTGTTTACTGAATGCCAAAAACTCCATTTGAGTTTTCAGTTGAATTAAGGTGTATATTTTATAATGTTATAAAATAGGAAATAACTGTACTATTCCTGAAGAAATTTCAATTACTCCAGAGAGACAGAAACAATATTTCAGTTTCATCTAAGCATAGCATTATACTTTAGAGGTTTGCAATATTTTTCAGAACCATCTGTATATTCAACAAATGAATTTCTGAAGGGTAATTTGAGGAGTTAAACTTCTAACAAGTAGAAATATTATTTATGATTATTAAGGTCAATATGATAGAATACAAATGATTTAATTTATGAGTTGAGGAAGCTTTAAAGTTAAATCTGAGACCTGCAACTTCTTTATCATAGAATATTTGGCAAATTAATTTATCTCTCTGAAATTTATTTCCCTCATCTGTAAAATGGGATTGATGTTACATATAAATTTTAGCTTGTACCAATTCTGGGACAATTATATTTGAAACACCTGGTAGTATAATATTAATAAACAAGAACTTATTCCCATCTTTTACATAATTCTATATATTATTTTATGTGTAATATGTGTTAATATTATTGTATACCAATATTATTATATACTTCCATATTATAGATTATTATTATATTAACATTCATCATTATATTAGAGACTAACAACAATCATAGACTCTTGGTATCAAAAGTGTTATCTTCTTTTTGCAATATGTATATAAGAAAGTTAAGGACAGTATGTGTAATTGTTAAGAACATGAACTCTGAAGTACAATTGTTATAATTTGAATCTCATCTACCCCAACATAAGCTAGATACTCTGGACAAGTTGATTAAATTCTATGTGTTTTGCTTCTCATTTTTGTAAAATTGGAACATTGAAAGTATCATAAAAATATTATATATAAAATTGTTAAAAACAGTCTGTAGAGTTCAAAGTCTAAGAACATTCTAGTTCTAAGTGACTAACAAAATATTTAAGCTGAGGAACTCTAAACCCTGATGCCTTTCTAGCAATAATATAACCTACACTCCTCTTAATTCATAGCTAAAATTACAAAGCTATTAAGAAGATGATTTTTGCCCAGGGTTTATGGTTTTAAATTCAAGTTGTTTCTTCCTGTATTAGTCTGTTCTCATACTGCTATAAAGATATACCTGATACTAGGTAATTTATGAAGAAAAGAAGTTTAATTGACTCATAATTTCACAGGCTGTACAGGAAGCATGGCTGAGATGGCCTCAGGAAACTTAAAATTATTGCAGAAGGCAAAGAGGAAGCAGACATATCTTCACATGGCCAGGGCAGAAGGAAGAGAGTAAAGGGGGAAGTGTTACACACTTTTAAATGACCAGATCTCATAAGAACTTACTCACTATTATGAGAACAGCAAGAGGAAAGTCTGCCTCCATTACCCAATCACCTCTCACCAACCCACCAGGCCCCTCCTCCAACATTGATGATTAAAATTTGGCATGAGATTTGGGTGAAGACACACAGCCAAACCATATCATTTTCCCTCTGACTCCATATTGCCCTTATAATTTTATGTAAATACAAGTGTCATAAAAGCTTTATAATACTGATACAAAATTACATGGAAAATAACATGTAATAGCTCTATTTTTTTTTACCAGAGTGGGTTGATAACCAACAAAGCTGTGTAGATTACAAACTAGAGGCCCCAGCCTGAGTTATGATTATTGATTCTCATAAATGGATTGCCTACAAAGTCTCTGACACTGACTGAATGCCCACTAACCTCTGCCAGAGTCATTTGTTAGATTGCTGATGTGGACCCAAGATCACTGACTTCATAAATCTCTGATGGAAATTCACTCTATTGGCATTCAAGGTTCTCAAAGGGCCCAGCACCCAGTGTGAAAGCAAATGAAGTCAATACTAACATAAATAAATTATTAATGGTATATCTACTTGGCCAGAAATTAAGTCAAGAGGGATTGTAACAAGTTACAAATCTGAAGGGTTCACTTTTTGGAGTTGCATTCCTGCTTTTACTCTAACACAAATTTGCCAAAATGTCCACAGGATTCATAAGCAATACATGAAATTTATAATCACAGTCACTGTAATAGTTTAAAATTCTATGAGAGTCTCATATTTGATTTCATTTAGAAAATGTATCTTTTTGTTTATGAGATAAAAGGAGAATGTTTTTCCTACTTAAAAAAAGACTTTTATGTATTCATTATTCATTTAAAATCACATTTTCTGAGCATAGCAGAGAAAAGCTTCTCTTTGAGATTTTTCAGAATATTCCTGATTCTTAATGGATGTTTTTCAAATGCCATCAAAGAATGTACATGTTAAAACCCTCCAAATGTCAAATGTCTTGAATAATGGAAAGAAATAACTTGTCAGATTGATAGAAACTTTTATCCATCTATTAGTTCACGGGAAATAGAAAGCTACACCCAGAGCACTATGTTGAAAAAGACTAGAAAAAGACAAAGCCCACTTATCCAGATACAATGCAGCATTTGAGGCCAACCCAGTATTTGATGAACTCCATGGAATTCGACGTAAGTGATGGAGACAACCTGTGTGTTAACATGGATGCACGTCCATGTCTGAATTTTGATGTGAGAGACGAAAATATCCTCAGAAACTGTGTCTAATGAGGAAAAGTTTCAAAGTGGAAAAAAAAGGGATGATTTAGGATTTGTTTTATGGATCCGTGAAAAAATAAGCCAGCCAAAATGCATCTTAAAATTTCTTTGAGGAATTTTTTTCACATTTAATTATTTTCTATAAGTAGTCTTCATCTAAGTGTAAAACTTAGAGAATATATGGCTTTCTAAGGTCTCAAATTCATAGATTTAAAATAGATACTAGCAATTTTTTCATCCCTCTCTCTTTGGCATCACTGCAAGGTGGTAATTCAGCCTCTGCTAGAAACTGAAAATAATAGCTGCTATTTACTAAGTGCTCATTTGTCCTGGGGACTGTGATAAGTACCTCACAAATATCACACTTAGTTATTACAATGACCTATGAAGAAGACAAGACAATTTTCTGGTCAATTTTTAAGACAACTAAGGTTTTGAGCATTTACTGCTTTGTTCAAGGTCAAAGAACAAATAAAAGAGGTGTCACAAAATATGAACTCAGATCCTTTTGCTTCCGCAGAATGTGCTCTTAATATCTACAGTATGCTGCTTGAATTTTGGGGACAGACAATTTTAGTTCTTAGAAAAGTTTTCTTTATATTGAGCTAAAATATACATTCCTATAAATGTCAGAGTAGAGTTAGTACTTCTTTACTTGCGTTTTAAATAAGATAAGACAGCTATCAGATTTCCCTTTAATGTTTTTTATGTAAATATTTCAGGTACACGTGTAAATTATCTTTGAAGAAAAAGAAGGAGTTATGAGGAGATAGAACAGCTTCATGGAATCTATCTTTCTATCTCTTCAATCTACCATGTTACCTGGATTTTTCCAACATATAGTATGGGGAAATCATCTCCAGAAGACCCCAATAAAATTATAAGCTGCATATGTTGAGTAACATAACTGTATATCAGCATGTATTAATTTATCTATTATTTGTTGCCTTATAGAAAAGAGATTTTGGAGGGGATGATATAGGTCAGATACATTCCAGTGGATCTACACAGGATATGGTTTGGCCTCCTTAAGGCTTATGTTGAAATTTGATCCACAATATTGGAGGTGGAGTCTAATGGGAGGTGTTTGGGTCGCAGGGGAAGATCCCTTACAAATTGCTTTGGTGTCATCTATTAGTCTTCATGAGAACTGTTTATTAAAAAGAGCCTGTCACCTCCCTCCACTCTCTCTTGCTTCGTCCCTCACCATGTGACTAGTTGGCTCCTCTTCACCTTCTGCCATGAGGCCATTACCAGATGCAGATGCTGGCATCATACTAGTTATACGGCTTGCAGAACTGTGAGCCAAATAAACCTCTTTTCTTTTATTTTATTTTCTATATCAAGGAATTAATTTGCTAATAAGTAGTTCTTTATAGCAACTCAAACGGACTAAGATGGATACTTTCAGGTATAGGTCAAGCATAAGCACATAACTGTTTGATGACACTCTTGCTAACCTTCTCATCAAAATATTTTCCCTTATCAAAATATTTTCCTCAAGGATCTAAACTAATTTTTTTTCAGTTGTACTTTATTTCTGTGGGTTTAATACTTTTTAACCCAGATTTTCTATTGAGATGCAGATGTTTTAATGAACTTGGTGTGATTTGATTGAAATAATGCCATAATTTCCTGAGTAGGCAACAGAGATGGGAAAAGAAGAAATTAAGATCAAGTTCGCTAACTTCAGTGTGGACTGGAATCATCTGGAAGACTGAGCCACACTCCTAGAGCCCCTGGTTCAATAAAACTTGGGGTGCGAGGAGACAATATAAGACATGTATGTTTGCATTTCTGATGAATTCACAGATGATGAATGATGATGTCATTGATATCAAGTCTACACTTAGAGAACTCCTGGACTAAGGAGCAGTATAGAAAGGGAAATGGGGAAGTGGTAAAGCAGAAGGGTATACCGGAGCCTAACCTGACTTAGTATAGACAGTATTCATGTTAGATCCATAATGACCATTTTATAAGCCTATCTTACCTCACAAATAAGAAAAATAAGACATATACTCGAAGTGTTGTATTGCATTGCTTAATACGGGTGAGGTGGAATTAAGTTTTGTGTTTTAGTCACGAACAGAGTCTTTCAATTTGAGGCTTGTAAAATACATTTGAAAACTTCATGGAAGTGTGGGTTCCTAGATACTATTCTGGACTCAGACCTTAGACAATCTGCATTTTAACAAATTCCCTTGGTCACTCAGATATAAGAGTATTAGGACAACACTCTAAGAATCAGGGCAAATAAAATCAGGTGCTAAACTAGCCTCACAAAAGAGGAGCAGAGACCTAACTGAACACAAGACAAGCTGGAGCACCTGAGAAGCTGAAGTTGACAGCATAAAGAGGATGCATGTTTGCTGTCCAACGAGGTGGTTTAAAGCAGATACTGACTGCAGAAAAAGGAAACCATCTCAGTACATTTGTCAAAACACCAAACCCTCCTTGTATAGGACACTAGATTTGTAGTGTATGTGAAAACAGAACAACCATGTCTAATCCTCGTGTGCTAGAAGGCATCTCCACTGTGATACAGTTCCCCTCTAAGTGGTCACTTGAAGGAATAATTTCCAAGCTATATACATATTTGGAGTGTCATTTCATAGGAACTTATAATCCTTGGCCCTTATAAGACAAAGTAGAATTAACTTAGCTTTCACTTTATTTCTCCAAAATGTGCAATTGTACTTGTATTTCTAATTGAAAAAAAACTATTCTTATCAATATTTTATCTTTCTTTTGATACTCTGTTTGCCTGCCCTATGTATGGGAGCTTAGTAATAAAAGTAGTTGTCTCCATCAAAATAGCATATCATGAAACTCCATCCCATTATTTTCCTAAGTACATGTCATTAAAATAAAATTACTTTTAAAGAAAGATAAGGAAATAATAAAAATTCTATCAAATTTCTTTTGAAGAGTACCTTGGGGTTTTTAAGGGCATGAAAATGAAAAATACGTTTTTATGAGTACTGAAGTTGGCTATTGAAGCCCTATCATAAGTCACCTACTATATATAGCACATATTAGATTGAAATGGTAATCAAATCAATTCCTATATGAATGCATATTACACTTTCGCTCCAGGAAAAATGATGTATTGCTGCAAATCATTTTCTGTGTGGTTTCTATTATAAGAAAATAAGTCCTGAATTACAAAAGTTCCTTCTCCAAACACCTTGTAGACCTCTTCAATGAATAAATCCGAAATAGCTTAGATGGCTTTTAAGGTATCCCATGATTGACTTCATTTTTCTCTATTTAGATTTGATCTTTCATAACCCCACTCTCTGCACACCTTCTACCCCTCTCTCCTGTTACTTTACATATAGCCTTATCATTCTTAATCACAGATTTACCATGAGCCTCATTAACTTGATATGCCAGGTCTAACTTGCATAGACCATTGAGTGCTAGAAGTTGCTGGGAGTTCTCAATACAGAATTCTGAATGACGACCTAAAAATCAGGTTGCAATCAGGAAGCACTTGTGTGACAGCATTTCTGATAAATTGCCTAAAGATATCTCAGAAGGAAAAGTCCTGAATTTCCAAGCTTCCAGGAATTTTGTGGGATTTAATTTCCTATTCAAAATATTTTCTTTTGTATAGAATTTTTATTCTCAAAAGTGTTTTCTTTGAAAAAAATGGCCATAAATTATATATATTTCAGGCCCTTGGTACCTGTCCTATTCTTGATATGCCCTCCATTTTATTTAAACTTGCTCCTTTGATAAAGCTATTTCTGGGATACCCTTTCAATCTCCCAGTGTGTGCCTTTTTTCCCACGTCTCTGTATATCAAAAAACTATTCATTCTTTAAAAGGTCAAATGCTACAGCATCCTCAACTATCAATTATTTGATTAATATAAATCCCATCTATATACTCATATTTTTCTCTCTTGGGTCATAAATTCCACTGTGCTTTAAATCACATATCATTGGTTACATATTTTTAAGACAAAGGCACATTCTAGTTCTAAGTGAATAAGAAAGTATTTAAGCTGAGGGATACTAAATGCTGAAGCTTCCTAGCAGTAATATAACCCATACTCCTAATTTATGACCAAAATTTTTTGTGTAGTGACTGCACAAATAAAAACTATGTCTGATTGTAAATGTTACTCCCATTAGCTAGAAGAACACTATTCTATCCTCCTGTCTCCCTCCCAACCAATAGGCTTCAAAAAGATGTGGTGAAAATTTTGTTGAGACTTTATTTCTATCTGAAAATATGGGATGAATGAGTTGTCTAAAACTCCAGTTGAAGTGGACAAAGAATCAGAATTAGTTCAGTCTAATGAAAGAGAAATAATATGTACAACATTGGTTGAGAAAGGGGCTAATGGGAAAGTAAACTTGATCTTCACCTTTCAAAATGGTTAGAATTTGGTAGAATATTGCCAGAGAAGAGTGCTTCTGAGCATGAGAATTACCCAGAATGATGATAGTACTAGTGCCTGGAGGACTGGAGTCAGGGGTTCGGACTGCTGTACAGTATGAACTTATACCAAGTGGGTGATACAGGCTACATTTTGAAGAGTTCTGAAAGTAAGGCTGAGGAAAACAGTCATAAAGTGGTTAATTACCTCAAGGAATTAAATGTGAAAAATTGCACCTGCAGGGGAACAAACTGACCAGAAAATAATGGCAGCCTAATTATGCTAGAAATTATCATAAAAATCTAATTTTATTGATCATTACAATGTGTTGGGCACTCTGCTCTGCTTTATATAACAAAACAAACCAAAACATTCAATTCTCATAAAAATCCTATAGATAAAACCCTATAATTATTGCTGTTTTTACAAATGAAAAATCACGTGGCAGGTTTACAGAGCCAAAGTCACTTAACTAATAAGTAAGGCAAACACTTAAGGTGAACTAAAATATGTATTGTATAGGAGTTAAGAAACCTAGGTAATCATCTCATCATTGTCAAAAATCAGTTATTCAATCCTATGCAGCTCAGTTAACCCAAATGTACCTTGCTTGGCTTTCTTATAGGCTGAGGCTTGAATTACTATATCAAACCATTACACTTTATTTTGGCCTATTCCCATCACATTTATTTGCCAAAGATACCCTGAATAAATTCCCATCTTTCAAGAGCATGAAGACTTAAGCAAAATACAGAAAATCACAAAAAAGGGACCTAACCTATAACCAAACTGATCTTAATTAATTCCCAATGAAATACTATTAACTTTAAAGGCATTCTGTGATTAAATTTTGATTTGTAGCTCCTACCCTTGCTTCTTGAATACCTATGCAACAACCAACAACCAATGAAAGATGAGTCAGGGCTGAGGGTGGAAAATTTACAATGCAAATAACAACTGTGTGTTTGTGTGTGTGTATGTGTGTGTGTGTAGTTAAGCATTGCTATTATACTGAGAACTAGATACATTGTATCTCACTTAATAATCAGAATAGTTCTTCAAGTTAACTTTAACATCTCCATTTTACACAAAAAGAAATAAGTTCAGGTTAATTATTTACCTAGGGTAACTGTTTTAATTATGTCTCCCCAAAATTTATATGCTAAAGCTTTAATCCTTAATGTGACTGTATTTGGAAATAGGATCTTTAAGGAGGTAATTAACATTAAATACATACATAAGGGTGGGCTCCTACTTTGATAGGACTGGTTTCCTAGACACCAGAAGTATGCAAACACAGAGGAAGGGCCATGTGAGGACATAGTTAGTAGGTGGCCATCAGCAAGCCAAGAAGAGAGGCTTCATTATAAACCAACTTTTCTGGCAACCCTGCCAGAACCTTGATCTTGGACTTCCAGTGTCCAGAACTGTGAGAAAATGAATTTCTGTTGTTTAAGCCAACCTGTCAGTAGTGTTTTGTTATGGCCGCCCTAGCAGACTATTGTAGTCACACAGATAATAAACACTGGAATCACTGGAGTTAGATTTGACCTAAAGCCTACTCCAAGGTCATGCTGACAGAAGGGTTCTTGTCACTGTCATTCTTATCACTCTCTACATAGTGAAAACCCAGCCTCAATTTATGAAATATTTAAAATATCTGTGATTCAAATAACCAAGGGTCTCCTTTCCTGTAGACCCAAAGATAGCAATAAGTAAAAATATAAATACTTTCAAACAAAATTAACAAAAGTTTTTACAGTTAGTGTTTAATATTCCTAAGTCTAATGGTTGAGTCTTAGTATTATTTTCTAATGATTAAATTGATAAAAAAGGAGTGTACTTAATAGAAAATTAAGAATAGTTAAGCATATGTAGAAGGGAGATAATGTATAATGGGTTTGATTTTCATTTACTTTTCCAGATAAAAATGTTCACTATGCCATATAAGGTAGAATAATAGACAGTTATTATAAATAGTAGAGTTACCTTGAGTTCTGTTTATTTAAAGAATTTTTCTTAGAAATGAATTTTTGCCATTATTGTACATTATAAGGGTTAAGACCCTAAATATTAGGGTCATGTTTCTGCTCACAAAACATATCCTATAAACAGAGGAGACAAAGCAAACACAAAGCAAAAGTCAAAGATATTCTGGAACTAGGAATTAGAGAACGAAGGCCATGATTGAAAAGTTAGACCTGACAATTATTTTTTGAAGAGAATAATACATCGATTAAGCAAGTTTTTGTATGATCCAACTAAATTGCTGAATTTAAGAAAATTTCAGGCCAAACTATTTTTTACTCATTCATATTTTGTATGTAAATATTTCTTTAGATTCAGCCTAAAAGTGGATTTAGTTTGTTTGTCTGACTTCCAGGACTGAATATCCCAATCAGATGAGACTTACTTAAAGCCTTTGATATGGAAGTGTTTATACAATTCATTGGGTAACAAGTTCTTGGTTAAATGCATGCTGAGCCAAGGAAATCTATATTCAATTTTGAGTTCATCGGTGTAAGCTGACAAGCTTAAAACATAGAAGAGCAGATGGTTCAGTTCCGGGTTAAAGACAATCTGATGAAGAATTTTCTTTCACTCGGGGGAGAATCATTCTTTCTGTTCTAGTCAGGCCTTTCTTTAACAGATTGGAAGAGGCCCACTCATATGGTGTTGGGGGAGGAAATATGCTTTATTCTACTGATTAAAATGTTAACCCCATCCAAAAATGCCCCCCCCCCCCAGAAAGACTCAGAGTAATATTTGACCAAATATCTGGGCACCTAGGGGCCCAGTTAAGTTACTGCATAAAATTAACAATCACAGTTCTTTTATAGCTACAGAGTTTGTCTTACCTTTGACTAACAGATGTTGTGTACAATTTCATGGGCTATACAAGTCAGGTAGGCTAAATAAGTGCCCCAAATATGCCTATCTGGGCTACATTTAAAGCAATTGAATGTTGAAGAACTTGAGTTTGGCACTGGATAAGGCTGAGAAAATTGGTCCTAGCCCACTCTGAAGAAAACAACATAGGGGCCAATGTACAGAAGCCAACGCTGGCTCATTTATATATCACCTTGAAACTGCCTAGTGTCATGTTTCAGCTTTCCAAATAATTTTCATTCTGACAACGGATGCTCCTTTTATCATGAATGCTACTCAGCCACATATTGTTAATAGAGGTATTAATTAAGGTATGGACCTCAAATGCTTTCTGCAATATGCAGACATTTGGTATTGTTTAGTGTTAAAGTAACATGCAATTAAAAAATAGCTCAAAAGGATTACTTCCTAACCTCCTTCTAGTCTATACACCTTAGTAAGGCAATTTGGTCACTAAGTGTGGCTGTTTCCAGAGAGATTATCCCCTCCTGTCTGCTCCTTGTGCTTTGATCAAAAATGCAGAAGTAGGGAAGTTATAGAGAACTATTTTAAAAAGCAGAGATTCTGCCCTGATGCTTCCTGGCATAATTTTTTTCTCTCTTTTGATAGCAACCTTAGGCTATCTTTTTAGTATACAGTTCCCAAAGGGCTCTGGTGGGTTCCAGCTTAATTCTGGTTTAGCCACCTGGATTCTGTTGTTGGACCGGCATGGTCCTTAATTATAGGGAAAATCATATGGATAATGACCACTTAACTGAATTCACTGTTTGTTCCCTGCAGTGGCCCACACAGGCTGAAATTAAGAAAATAATGGATATCTGTAGTTTTATAAAAGTTCTTCATCCCTCTTGCACATGGCCCTACAAGTCAAAACATACAGGCAGGGGATAATTGAAAAAAAAAGTTAGATTACAGTTACTGGACTAGGACATACCCATGTTTGTGGCAATTGAGAGGCAACAATGGTCCTGTCCCTGAACATGGTAAATGTAATTGATTATTGGGTCTGCCATTCTCTGCCAATGAGCTCTGACCAAAGCTTGATTGTCATTCTTCTTAACTGTACTGAAAATATCTATCATAAACAAATAGCAGAGGTAGCCCCAGTTTCTGCACCTGCCATGAAAACCACCTAGATACCTTCCCCATCCCCCACTCCACTAACAGTTGCTCAGTCATTCCACAGCCCAGTTGAACTCAAGCTGGCTGGTGACATGAATACCCTCAGGTGTTTCCTCCAAAAGAAAGGCCTAAATACAATTACTTGAAGTGAACTAGAAAGCCTACAGCTGACCAGTGAGTCATATTGGAGGATATCAAACTGACCCCTTTGACTGCTATAGGTCTTAGTTGTAACAAATTCTAAGTGGCAAATTCAACAAATTTGGCCAACCTTTGTTAGACTAATCAAAGTAGCCTACAAAGGATGGTGTACTCATGGGAAATTTCACCAGAAAAAATGCAGTATAGAAACAAGTGGTAGGTAATTGCTGGGACCATTTCTCTGTGAGCCTCTTGCTTTTCTGCATGTTTTTATGAGCAAGACATCTGATTATCTTTAGTCTGAGACTATTCCCTCATAGGTGTTTGCATAACAAACAACCTGGGAAGACAGAGATAGTATTTACTTTCAAGGTAAAGGGCAGGTTAGCTTACAGTCCTAGAAGATAGAGATAGTGTCTCCTACTGGAGAAAACACAAGACATGCTTATTGCCCATTATAAAAGATTTGTATTCTTTTAGGTGAGAGTTTCTTTCATATAATACAATCTATTGCATTTAAAGGTATCATCTGGCCTTCATTATGTCACCCTATGGAAATTGAGGTTTGAGAGATCATTGCAAGAGAATCTAATACTCTATGTTCTATTATTGCTGTGAGTAATAAATTGTTTTGTATCTGAACCAGGAATCTTATGTTATCCACTGTTAAGCTATGGCAGATTGACTTTTAGACAGGATAAAATCTCAGAACCTTACGAGTTCTTGAAACTCCTCCTCCCATTTCTGGTGAAGTTTTCTGCATTTTATTTACCTTTGAATTTAAGCTAATAGTTTAGAAAAATTTTAACAAATATGCAATATATTGGAATTGTTGTTAAGAGAAATGCGTACTCCTCATTTTACGCACATCTTTTCCTTATAATTAAATACTGTTAAGTTCCTAAATAAACTTGAATGCAACTTTGAATACTAAAAGCAAATGGCTGTCTTTCATTAATTAAATACAAATGGTAACATTTGTTATATCTTTATTTTCAATAATTTAAAGAAGATACTTTAGTATCAAAATTAAAGTAAATTATCTGGAGAAGAATTTTGGTATACTTTAATATTTAGTAGGCAGAATCTTGCTAAACTTTAATCTTGTAGAATGCAAATTCCATTTTGACAAACTCAGGTTTATAGTTAACGGATACTGCTTTGGTAAGAGAAATATAGGTACAGTAATTTTTCTTCCATTTCATTTGAAAATATAATGAGAAGACTTGTATTAAATACATTTATACAAATGTACAAGATATGTTAAATAACTGGGATTACTTTATGAGAAGTTCAAACTGTGAGTTAAATCATGGCATTAATCTGAACAGACTATTTTTGGTTAATACACAGGGAAAATACACTACAAATTTTAGAATGTTTGTGTTTTGATTGTGGAAAATTCACATATTTTGTGTATCTTAAGATAACTTAGCTCTTAAATTTGCTTCTAGAATTTTACCATTTCGTAAAAACAGGTATTCTTCATGCATGTTACCAACTGACCGAAATGATTTATTCCTATATGATTACTTTAATTAAAAACATAATCATGAAAAGCTTTTGAATGTTGGATTCACGGTCTACTTTCTGGATATTTTGCTTTTACCACATCCCTTTAGTTTCTAAGTGTTCATTTGGCCTATATTATAAGCAAAAATACTGGAAATTTTTACTCTTTTGGAGACATAGGCTTTTCTTTATTACCTCTTACTTAAACTTTTAATCACCTATTTGACAAGTTTTTAAAAACATATTATATCAACTATTAATTCTTGGAAAAAAGGAATGACATTTTTAAAATCTATAACCTACTGCATTGTCTGAATCCTTTTGTGAGATATGTTCTTTTTTCTAGCCTTTAGGATCATCCAGTAGGCTTCATGGAAATAAAAGACTAAAAGTATTATAACATGACCATCTTCAGTCAGATATTGCTTGAGAGTCCTAGAAAAGTATGCCTTTATTTTAGAAGGTTGAAGAACTGAATAATTTTTAAAGTCCTATGGACAGTCAGAGAAGAAAATCTTTTAGATGCCTCCACCAAATAATATTAACCACTAGAAAAAATTACCACACTGACAACTTTCTTTAAGGACTGAGAGGAGATTATTGCAATTACCATGTTGCCCTGTCCTTGTCAACTGTTCCAAGGATGGCAGAGCTAAGAAATAACCTTAAAATACATTAAAAGGGAGGTGGTGAAAAACGAGAGCTAAAATTGTCTGCAGGCTAAGAATGTCTAGTTCAAAAAAGAAAACCTGAACAATTCTTCAGCTATTATTTTCCCTAGCCTTTTTCACTACTTAATTTATAGTCTGCACAGAACTGCTTTCTTCTCTCAAAGGGTAATGTCCAATAAGTTGTAAAGAACAATTTGGACCATATGTATGTGCTAATATTTCATTGATATTATCACTTAATGATTCTAATACTTCCCATATGTCAGTTTATGCACTTTTTGTGTAGAATTCTGTGACCAGAAAATAAAAATCTGCCAGAAGATATTTTCGTGGCCTTAGAGACATGGGGGAGACACAAACAACAATACCTGAATAAAATCCTTGTTATATTAAGTAGTGTTCCACACAAATAGTTATTATAGATTTCATCCATTTTTTTCTCATTAAAAGGAAAGAAATCCCAGGTGTTAATAATGTGGCAAGACTCAGAGAGCAACAACAACAGCAAAAAACAATTACATAGCTTCATAAAATCAATTATATTAGCAATAAAAACAAAACAACTGTTAATTTTCTACTGACAAACCAAGCTCTGTCCGTGTACAACGTGAATCTGTTTTCACCTTGGCAGCTGGTTCCCGGGCAGTAAACATGCACAAATCTCATTTATATAGGAATTTGCCAAACAAAACAAAGCAAAAGAAAAATATATCAAGAGCAGAATATTATGCTTTCTTCTAATGAAGTCATGGCTTTTGCCAATAAATATTAAGATAGGTTCTGATTAGAATAGAACTTGAAATTCAGTGACTATTGAAAATTCTAAATTAACCCACATAATTAAATTTTTTAAATTAACCCACATAATTAAAATTTTTCCAGGTAGCTTATAACAGATATTTCACCTATGAGACTGACAGTATAAATTCCCATTCCCTACTCCACTTGTAAATTTGAAAAAATCAAGAGTGTTAATAATACACAAGTATAATCACGCCATTTCACCGCAGCCCCCAACAGTAGTAGAATCAGACATGAGCCCGTATAAATTTTAGCAAGGAGAAAGTATTCTGAGTATAGAGAATGGGGTAAAATGTTTTTACTATGCCTGTGGGTGGTTTTTCAGGCACTGCTAAAGTTTCCTTGCATGGGCATTCAGAACTCTCCTTTCCCTTGGTATCCTTCATTTTCTCTTTTATAATTTCATCCTGCCCCTATGTAACCTCTCTCCTTTATCCATGTTAGAAAGTTCTTTTGTGCCTAGAGCTTCACATGCTTCCAAGTGGAGCATTCATAAGATAAGTGTCCATTAGCAGTAGTGACTACCCTCATCACATTGCTTTTGAAAGCTTCTTCCCCTGGTTAACCGTAGATTTGGGGAGGAAGGCTCAAAAGGGTAAGAGAAAGGAAGACATTATAGAACATGTGGTGTTCTGTTGGTGAAGATAACAGTTGTAAGACAACTTTAATATGCACCATAGAACTTTTCTTCTCTACATGTATTCCTCAGTTAAAAAAAAAAAGTTTAGGAAAATAGAAGGAGGACATAACAGAAAAATGGAAACTGAGATTCCAGTTTGAGATCTTCTTCAGTTATTTAGAACAGATCTTCATTTTATAGGAAGTTGAAAGCATCCCTTACTTAAAACACAATTTTAAAAAGAAATTAATTTCTAATGATATCTTTAAACAGAAAACAGTCAGAGTTCAATATCTGAAAGATACAGAACCATATAAAGTGGAAATTCTCTCTCTCTCACTGAGTTTTCTATCTAGGAGGAAATTGGTTTTAGGAATTTCCAAATAAAATATTTAAAGATAGAAGCAAAGACTTTTTTTTGAAGTTCTAGAATACTGGTTAACAATGATAATAGTGCATTCACTTCAAAATAAGTACGGATATGTTATTCTTTCACTCCAAGAGCCTCCATTGAATCAGAGTGCAGTCCTTTGGAAGCATCCACAAAGGTCTATCAGAATATCACCAAATCTATCCCATCACATCCACTCTCATGGTCCTGCTCTCTTTCTATGCTCGTACTCCTTTATCTGCTCTCTTAAGAGAGGATTATGCTTAAGAGAAAAGTATGATATTCAAAAAAAATTCAAGCCTTAATTGTCACATAATGACAGATATGTCTTTTCATCATTTTTTCTCTATTTCTTCATCTGAGACATGGAAATAGTATATACCCATTATTACTTCACAGGCAATAACATAGGTGAAATATAGGAAAATCTGTTGAATTACTTAGAAGAAATATGTTACATAAACACTCAGTAATGTAAAATTATGTTTAAAATAAGAAAAGAGCAAAAATCAGGATGGAAGTCTTGTCCAGCTCCCACAGGTCATAGGTGTCATATTTTAGAAGGAATATAAAAGCTCTTCTCTAAAAGGTAATTACTAGCTGGGTGATTGACATAGGTGTCCACTCTCTGAGGTAGAAACTGCTGATGAATGCAAACTTTTCTAGAACTCATTTTCCCCCAAATTTCATTTATTTTGTCATAAACTATCTTTTCACTAAAATCAAGAGTTATGTGAAAGTAGATAATATAAGAAAACATTAAAATTGTCATGTGGGCAAAGGAGAACATAAACAAACAGGAATCTAATTAATGTTTTGCACCATTCCTGAAATCTGAGAGTCAGGATGAAGTTTCTTTTCACAAACAGTGCAAGGAGAATGAACAGTGACTTGAAACAGAAAACCAAAGACAATAAACAAGTTCATCAAATAAAGTAACAAATAATGAATGTTTGATAACTTAATTGGCATCTCAATACTTTTCTACTCTGCAAGTGCTCCTTATAACATCAGTATACTTATGATAATATTTGACAACATAGAAATTACATTTTTAAATAATCAACCCAACAATAGAAAGATCATTGTGTTGATCACCACCATAGGGGAACATTATCATCCCCTCTAATTAAAAATAAATTGTATCCTAGTGGTGATAGACTGAGAATCTGCTGTCTCATCACATGAATGAAAACAAGTGATGTCAAAAGTCTCAGCACAATTTAAATATAGCCATTATGTTATTTGACTACATAGTCTCTTCAGTAGTCTTAAGAAAATTTTCCCATGATTGTGTGTGTGCATATGTATGCCCATTCATTTCTAAAAAAAATGTCAACGCCAAGACATATCAAAAATTTACCTCTATGCTAAGCAGTCTCTTTATAAAATGGCCTTAGTGAAGTCAGTGTTTCCTGAACTGTATTTTATCTCTGCAGAAAGTACACTAGACTTTTCATCTCCCTCTCCAGAGTACTTCAGAGAACAGGACTAACCAGCGAGGCAGTTAGGATGACTAAGTAATTAATAAGGAATGGAGCCATCATTCCCTGAAACAGCTGTGTGGGATTGCTTCCAGCCACTCCAGCAAACAGGCTACTACAGACGGAGCCACCTGCTCTTCCCCAGTGGCATTGCTTCCAATGCACTGAGCTACCCCTTAGTTTCCAGGTAGATTCATATTGACAGTAATTTTAAATAGGTTGAATGCAATATCCAAGAGAAGAAGTCCAGCAGGCTATCCTAGAGAGCACTGCATTTTTTAGCCATTTTCTGAGTATCCTTTGATTATGATCCTTCCAAAGCCATTTGCTTCCTAGAGCAAGAAAACAGAATATACGGAACTTGAATGTCTCAACTTTGAGAGCAATCAAGTGTTCTGATAAGAGACAAAGGAGCTCACATTGTTGGAGCATGTATTTTCTCTCATCATCTCAGTTTTCTTGTTGCCATGGTCACCTCTCAGCACAGAAGAGCTCTCCAGTAACAATGCTTTGATGCTGCATTCCTTCTTCCTGTCCATTTCCTTGTTTCATTTTAGTGTGTCTCCCACTTTCCCTAACTGGCACCACTTCACTCCACTTTTGATACAGCCTGGCAAGAACAAGGACATTGAAGTTGTTAATGGGTTATTTTTTAAAACTGCAGACGTGAAACTAAGACCTCTATGTTTTTATAGACATAATGGTTTTGTATTATGCAGCAACGAGAGAAAGCAAGTTCATATCTAGTGTCTGTCATACATAATAAGTCCAAACACTCATTACAGGATTGGACCTTACCAACTGGTCTTTGAATTGTATCTATAGTCTTGATTATAAGGAATTAAGTTTTGTGGCAATGTGCAAGTAGTGAGTGTTATACTGGCTCATACAGGCAGTTGTTCCTGAATATATCACACAGAGAGAATAAAAGAGATGTTTCAGAATAAACCAGGGTTCCAAATTTACATAGTGCCTAGTGTCTTGAGATTTACATGTTCTTTCAGAGACAGACATTTGTGAATTTCTTAAGGGATTCAAAACTCCTGGAATTAAACGTATCATAAGGAGGCCATTTGAGAGGATCACAAAAAGATAACCCTCAGGAGAAAGTATTAAAGATCATGTGTGGATTTTTTCTTAAATAGTTATACTCCTTGTTATTCAGATGTTGCATAGTCTCTTAAAGTGCTATTGGTCCAACTAAGCAAATTTTGTTGTAGCCATTTTAACACCATGCCTTCCAAGACTAGCAAGATTATAGTTGTCTTTTGTTTGTTTGTTTGTTTGTTTGTTTTTGCTATATTATATAGTTTATAATATGTTAGGGTTTGATTTTTGCTGCTGGTACTTCTTTTAAACAAACTGTCTAGTTTGAACTACTGCCATTTTATTGTACTTGTGCCTGGAGGGTGTTTTACCAAGAGCACAGAAAACGGAAAAATAAATGATATGTGCATATTTTCAAGGTCTTCAAAGTCTATTGGTGAGAGATTATAAAGATTAAACGAGTCTGTAAGTAAGAAGCTTCTCCTCCAAACACCTGATATAAAAATGATTATAAAAATAAGACTTGTAAATATGTGGTGTATATGTTTAAGCGCAAAAGTGTGGATGTAGCTTTTTCTAAAGATAGAGTAATATTTTTTCATTTGTATTTAATAATTCTTGACATTTTTAAATCAAAAGAATAAAAAGGAAAGGAATTTCTAACGATTTTGATTTGTCATATTTATTTTCAGGAAATAATAAAAAACAGCTTCACACAAATCAAGTTACCCATTCTTAAAAGAAATGACAAAGGTTCCTAAAATCATGATCTTTTAGACATGTGGTAAATTGTGAAAAATCAGCACTTTATGAACTGGAGAAAAACACCATTTATAGTTGTTGAAAATCAGTTTTATCTTTTATGTCTTTGGTGAGGAAATATTCCTTATGCTAGAGAACTGGGCATCCCAATTCTATTTTCTCCTTTTACTTGTCATTTTTATTAATGCCAAGACAAGGCGCCCAAGCACTCTTATGGATGCTCAGGGGAGATACTAAAATAGTCAAAGAAAAGCAGGGACACTGACAGTACAGCCTTCAATCTGTGGCCAAGGGCCCAATAGCCTCTGGCAAATCACTAGTGTAAGTCCAAGGATACAAAACCAAAGATCCTGGAGACTGATGTTTGAGGGCAGAAAGCATCTAACACTGGAGAAAGATGAAGACCAGAATATTCAGCAAGTCTGTTCTTGCCACTTTCCTCTGCCTGCTTTATTCTAGCTGTGCTGACAGCTAATTAGATGGTGTCCACCCAGATTGAGGGTGGGTCTGCCTTTCCCAGCCATTGACTCAAATGTTAATCTCCTTTGGCAACATCCTCACAGACACACTCATGAACAGTACTCTGCATCCTTCAGTCCAGTCAAATTGACACTCAATATTAACCATCATACTACTAGGCAAATCATAATGTTAAATAAAATCAGAATATGGAAAAAAAATTAGTATCTTTAAAAACTTTCAGCTTTCTTGTGTAGCATAATTTAGACACTGAAAGTTTCACAGAGTAACAGAAAAACAATCTACCTTATTCCCTCTGCAACCTAGCCTGGGAATATTTCTTCACATTTTCAATGACAAATTGCATAAACATTTGCATATCTAAGTTAAATTGCAATTGCTTATATTCAATGATTGATGCCACTAATAATAGTCTTCTTTCCCATATTGTAGAAAGTCCTGGAAATAATTTAGCCAATGCTCTTAAGGATGTACCTTTAGTGCAGTGGTTCTCAGTAGTGATCATTTTTCCTCATCAGAACACACTTGGCAATTCTCTAAGCTCCTGCCTCCTAGGAGAAAAATCATCCCGTTGAGAGCCACTGCTTTAGAGGATGAATTAAATTGTCCCACAACCTCAACTACTGAGATAAACTGACATTAAAAACAGAAAATTCTGATAGAACAATTATATGTTCAGCAACATTTAAACAGATGGCAAGCAACACTTTTTGTTGGAATAAGTGGTTATATACTTCAAAAAAATCTTTTACTAAGGTTTGCCTTTGTTACTGATCTCCCCTAACAAATTTTCTCTTGCTGACTAAAATATGTCTTACATATTTTGTAAATGATAACAGTTCCTTATAACCACAGAGCAACCATTTTGTAAGCTACTACTTTATTACAGCAAAGAGTCTCTAGTGACTGAAAGGCAATCATGTTTAAATGTCCTAGTTGGATTTAGCCAAAATTTACATTACACATTATTAAACATGTTATTAATAATTAGATACAAGATTTTATTTTAGAGTTTGGATCAAAACTCCAGAAATATACTGTGGATATAAACATATACTGGGGATATTCTTAATTGACTAAGCAAATCCTGAGTCAAATGAGGAAAATAACTGACATGTCTTAATTTACTCTGCATTTACTCAGATTAAATTTCTAATATCTGATATATTGGAGATTAGAGATGATTATTATATTCAGTGATGGAAAATAACCAGAATTATAGTTTACATGTTGAATTTGCAGGTTATGAAAATCACATCATTTTACATAAAAATTAATAAATATAAAATAAACTAAGTGCAAACAATAAATACTTTTGCTGTAAATTGTGATTATTTTACATAATTCCCAGGAATATGGCATTTTATTGAGTTGCATATTGATCTAAAAGAGGGGTCTGATGAAAATATGATAAAGTTCATTATACAATAAAAAAATTCTTAAAGTGCACTGTATTATTTTAATGTTTTATGCTTATTTTTATGTAACAAAAGTATATGTTTTGAAAAACTTGTGATTTTAAAAACTGAAATCATGAAATTTTTCCCTTTGCATACTGAAAAGAAAGGACAGAGTTACTGGGTGCTCCCCAAAAAACATGGTCAAACTGTTATAAAATAAAATAATGTAAAATAATATAGAGAAACTGGAAGATAGCATCAATTTAACACATTTCTTTGAAACTGAATCTATACTAACATTGTCTACATCATACTACTAACTATGGTTTCTTTTGGTCAAAACTACATTAAAAGAAGTTCAATAGATTAAATTATGATTGATAGCATTAGAGTAGAATGAGCTTGGATAAAAACACTAATCAAAGTAGATTACTTATAAGGATCAATATGAAAATGTAAAGTGGCATTCAGCCTCTGACTCAGGATTGCATTAAAGAGTGATTTAAGAAACAGTACATAATTTAATAGTTTTTAAATAAATCACTATTCTTCAACATAAAGCCATTCCAAGGATATTAAACAGAGCATAGCAACATTCCATGGGCTGGCAACTGTATTTCCAATTTAAATAGAAACGAATCAGAAATTTTTGTATTATATTGGCCCTCATATTTTCTTCCAGCTTTATTTAAAGTATAATTGACAAAAATTGTATCATGTAAGGTATATAATGTGATGTTTTGATATAAGTATACATTGTAAAATAATTACCATAAGCAAATTAATTAACACATTTATTGCCTCACATAGGTACCTTATTTGTTGGAAGAAAACATATAAGAACTACTCTCTTAGCAAATTTCAAATATACAATACAGTATTATTAACTTTAGTCATAATGATAGTGTAGTCTACATAGTACATATAATCATGGTACAGATTTGAAGTCTTTTTATTAAACCTCAAAAACTAATAACTGAAACTCTATTTACTTGATCACTATCTTTTCATCTTAATCCCATCCCCTACCCACTGGCAACCAAAATTTAACTCTGCTGCTATGAATTTGACTTTTTGGATTTCATGCATAGGTTAGATCATACAGTGTTTGGCTTTTTGCATCTGGTTTATTTCATTTAACATTATGTTTTTCAGGTTTATCCATGGTGTTGCCAATGGCAGAATTTTCTCCTTTTTCTTCCTTTCTTCCTTTCTAATTTTCAATAGTAGGTAGAATAATATTCCATTGTGTATATATACCATATTGTTCATAGATTCATCTGTTGATGGGTGTTTAGGTTGTCTCTATATTTTGGCTATTGTAAATAAAGCTGCAATGAACATGATTATAGATCTCTTTTTAAGATTCTGATTTTATTTCCTTTGAATGTATATTCAGAAGTAGAATTGCTAGATCATACAATAGCTCTATTTTAAATTTTTTAAGGAACCTCCACACTGTTTTCCATAATGGCTATGCCAATTTACACTCCCACCAACAGTATACAAACATTTCCCTTTCTCCAAATCTGAACCAACATTTATCTTTTGTTTTTTCGGTAATGCGCATTTTAACAGGTGTGATGTGATTTCTCACTGTGGTTTTGATACATGTTTCTCTAATGATTAGTGCTAATGAACACCTTTTTATACACTTGTTGGCTATTTGCAAGTCTTCTTTGGAGAATTATCTATTCATGTATTTGCCCAGTTATTTTATTTTATTAAGTTATGGGGTACATGTGCTGGATGTGCAGGTGTGTTACATAGGTAAATGTGTGACATGGGGATTTGCTGTATCTATCAACCCATCACCTAAGTTTAAGCCCAGCATGCATTAGCTGTTTTTCCTGATTATTCTTATCTTTGCTTATTTCTTATCTTTTATTTCTTTTGTGAATACAATTTATTGAATACATTTTTCAAGTCATTGTGATAAGACAGGCAATATTTAAATGCATCTATGTGTATGTCAGCCCTGGACTGAGTCCAAGTTGGCAGAAACTTTGCTCATTTTTAATGAAGTAATTTGTTTTCTAAACTATTAAGTTGTGTAAGTGCCTTATATATTTTGGATATCAAACCCTTTATCAGATTTATAGCTTGCAAATATTTTCTTTCATTACATAGGCTGTCTCTTAACTTTGTTGATTGTTTCCTTTACTGTAAAGAAACATTTTAGCTTGATGCATTCCCATTTGTCTATTTAGTTTTGTTTCCTATACTTTTGGGGTCATATCCAAAAAAAATCACTGCCTAGACCAATGTCAGGAAGATTTTTCCCTACATTTTGTTCTAGTGGTTTCACACATAGTTCTTGTATGGTGTAAAGTAACAATTCAGTTTTATTCACCTGCATGTCCATAGCCAATTTTCCTAACATCGTTTATTAAAAAGATTATCCTTCCCCCTTTTTGTGTTCATGAAACCCCTGTTGAAAATCAGTTGAGCATAAATATGTAGACTTGCTTCTAGGGTCCAATTATATTCTATTGGTTCATATGTCTGTTTTTATCTGATACCATACTATTTTAATTACTATTGCTTTGTAATACATTTTGATATAAGCAAGTTGGTACATCTAACTTTGATTTTCTTGCTCATGACAGTTTTGATACTCGGGGTCTTTTCTGGTTCTATATGAATTTTAGGATTTTTTTTGCATTTTAGTTAATATTTACCATTGGAATTTTGAATTTTGATAGGGATGGCATTGAATCTGTAGACTGCTTTTGCAGTGTGTGATGCTCCCCTCCCTGTATAAATGTGTTCTCATTATTCAACACTTGCCTATGAGTGTGGACATGTGGTGTTTGAGTTTCTGTTCTGTGTCAGTTTGCTGAGAATAATGGTTTCCAGATATATCCATGTCCCTACAAATGATATGAATTCATAATTTTTAATGGCTGCATAATATTCCATGGTGTATATATGCCACATTTTCCTTGTCCAGTCTGTCATCAATGTGCATTGGGGTGGTTCCAGGCCTTTGCTATTGTAAACAGTGCCACAATGAATATACATGTACATGTGACTTCATAACAGAACAATTTATAATCCTTTGGGTATATACCCAGTAATTGGATTGCTGGGTCAAATGGAATTTCTGTTTCTAGATCCTTGAGGAATCGCCACACTGTCTTCCACAATGGTTGAGCTAATTTACACTCGCACCAACAGTGTACAGTGCTCCTATTTCTCCACATCCTCTCCAGCATCTGTTGTATCCAGATTTTTTAATGATTGCCATTCTAACTGGTGTGAGATGGTATCTCAATGTGGTTTTGATTTGCATTTCTCTAATGACCAGTAATGATGAGCATGTTTTCATGTGTTAGTTGGCCTCATATATGTCTTCTTTTGAAAAGTGTCTGTTCATATCCTTTGCCCACTATCGAATGGGTTTGTTTGTTTTTTTCTTGTACATCTGTTTTAGTTATTTGTAGATTCTGGGTATTAGTGTTTGTCAGATGGGTAGATGGCAAAAATTTTTTCCCATTCAGTTGGTTGCCAATTCACTCTAATGATTGTTTCTTTTGCTGTACAGAAGCTCTGGAGTTTAATTTTTGCTGCCAATACTTTTTGTGTTTTAGTCATGAAGTCCTTGCCTATGCCTATGTCCTGAATGATTTTGCCTACGTTTTCTTCTCAGGTTTTTATGGTGTTAGATCTTATGTTTAAGTCTTTAATCTGTCTGGAGTTAATTTTAGTATAAAGTGTCAGGAAGGGGTTCAGGTTCAGCTTTCTCTACATGGCTAGCCAGTTTTCCCAACATCATTAAACAGGGAATCCTTTTCTTATTTCTTGTTTTTGTCAGGTCTGTCAAAGATCAGATGGTTGTAGATGTGTGGTATTGCCTTTAAGGCCTCTGTTCTGTTCCATTGGTCTATATCTCTGTTTTGGTAACAGCATCATGCCATTTTGATTACTGTAGCCTTGTTGTATAGTTTGAAGTCAGGTAGCATGATGCCTCCATCTTTGATCTTTTTGCTTAGGCTCGTCTTGGCTATTTGGGGTCTCTTTTGGTCCCATATGAAGTTTAAAGTGATTTTCTCCAGTTCTGTGAAGAAAGTCATTGATATCTTGATGGGGATAGCATTGAATCTATAAATTACTTTGGGCGGTATGGCCATTTTCATGATATTGATTCATCCTAACCATGAGCATGGAATGTTTTTCCATCTGTTTGTGTCCTTTCTTATTTCCTTGAGCAGTGATTTGTAGTTCTCCTTGAAAAGGTCCTTCACATCATTTGTTAATTGTATTCTTGGGTATTTTATTCCCTTCGTAGCAATTTCGAATGGGAGTTCACTCTTGATTTGGCTGTCTGTTAGTCTGTTATTGGTGTATTGGAATGCCTGTGATTTCTGCACATTGATTTTTTATCCTAAGACTTTGCTGAAGTTGCTTATCAGTTTAAGGAGATTTTGGGCTGAGATGATGGGGTCTTTTAAATATGCAATCATGTCATCTGCAAATAGAGACATTTGACTTCCTCCTTTCCTAATTGAATGCTATTTATTTCTTTTTCTTGCCTGATTGCTCTGGCAAGAACTTCCAATACTATATTAAATAGGAGTGGCCAGAGAGAACATCCTTGTCTAGTGCCAGATTTCAAAGGGAATGCTTCCAGTTTTACCCATTCAGAATGATAGTGGCTGTGGATTTGTCGTAAATAGCTTTTATTATTTTGACATATGTTCCTTTTACCATTTTGAGATACGTTCCATCAATACCTGATTTATTGAAAGTTTTTAGCATAAAGGGCTGTTGAATTTTGTTGAAGGCCTTCTCTGCATCTATTGAGATAATCATGTGGTTTTTGTCTTTGGTTCTGTTTATGTGGTGAATTACGTTTATGGACTTGCATAAACGTATGTTGAACCAGCCTTGCATCCCTGGGATGAATCCTACTTGATCATGGTGAATAAGCTTTTTGATGTGCTGTTGCAATCAACCTGCCAGTATTTTACTGAAGATTTTTGGATCTATGTTCATCATGGATATTGGCCTGAAGTTTTCTTTTCTTGTTGAGTCTCTGCCAGGTTTTGGAATCAGGGAGATGTTGGTCTCATAAAATGATTTGGGAAGAATTCCCTCTTTTCGTATTGTTTGGAATAGTTTCATAAGGAGTGGTACCAGGTCCTCGTCATACATCTGGTAGAATTTGGCTGTGAACCTGTCTGGACCTGGACTTTCTTTTGTTGGTAGGCTATTAATTGCAGCCTCAACTTCATACCTCGTTATTGGTCTATTCAGGGTTTCAACTTCTTCCTGGTTTAGACTTGGGAGGGTGCAAGTATCCAGGAACTTATCCATTTCTTCCAGGTTTACTGGTTTATGTGCATAGAGCTGCTTGTAGTAATCTCTGATGGTAGTTTTTATTTCCGTGGAATCAGTGGTAATATCACCTTTACCATTTTTGATTGCATCTATTTGATTCTTCTCTTTTTTCTTTTTTATTAATCTGGCTAGAGGTCTATTTTATTGATCTTTTCAAAAAACCAGCTCCTGGATTTATTGATTTTTTGAATGGTTTTTTATGTCTCTATCTCTTTCAGTTCTGCTCTGATCTTAGTTATTTCTTGACCTGCTAGCTTTTGAGATTTTTTGATCTTGCTCCTCTAGCTATTTCAATTTTGATGATATGATGTTGATTTTAGATATTTCCTCATTTTTCATGTGGGCATTTATTGCTATAAATTTCCCTCTATACACTGCTTCAGATGTGTCCCAGAGATTCTTGTACATTGTGTCTCATTCTCACTGGTTTCGAAGAACATCTTTATTTCTGCTTTCATTTCATTGTTTATCCAGTTGACATTCAGGAGCCTTCTAACAATCATGCCCTCTGCTGCAGGAATGCTGGAGGTCCACTCCAGACCCTGCTTGCCTCGGAATCACCATTGGGGGCTGCAGAACAGTAAGGGTTGCTGCCAGTTTCTTCTTCTGTTATCTTCATCCCAGAAGGCTACCCGCCAGATGGCAGCCTGAGCTCTCCTTTATGAGGTGCCTCTTTGGATATATGGGGGTCAGGGAGCCACTTGAGGAGACAGTCTGTCCCTTATCAGAACTCAAGTGCTATATTGGGAGCTCCGTTGTTCTGTTCAGATCTGCTGGGCATTTAGAAAAGATAGTTGGTGTAATTTCAATCTTTTGTAGCCCAACATATCTTTGGAGAATGTTTCAAGTTGCTTGAACGTATATTCTGTTTCTGTTTGGTAGAATGTTTTATATATGTCTGTTAAGGCCATGTTGTCTATAATGCTATTAAAATATGCTGTTTCCTTTTTAATTTTCTGTTTGAATGATATGTTGTTGAAAGTGGGGCACTGAATCCCTTACTATTATTGCATTGCTGTCTATCTCTCCCTTCAGTTCTGTTAATATTCGCTTTAAATACTTTGGTTCTCCAATGTTGGATATATGTAATACGAAATAATGTTATAGCTTCCTGTTGACCTTTATCATTGTATGACAAATTTATTTGCTTCTTTTTACAGATTTAGACTTACAGACTATTCTTTCTTATCTAATTATGTTCACCCTGCTCTCTTTTGGTTATCATTTGAATGCAATATCTTTTTCCATCCTTTCATATCCGGCCTATTAACCCTAAAGTAAAATTTTATGTTTTTACTTCTTACTTTTATTTTTGTAGGCAGTATATTGCTGGATCTTGTTTTTAAAAAGCCCATTCAGCCACTGTATTTATTTTGTTTGGAGAATTTGATTTATTTACATTTAAAGTAACTATGGTCCAGAACTCCCAATGGTAGATCTATAATTTATTTTTTTATAATGGTGCCAAAGCCATACACATTCAGTAGAAACTATACTTCAAGTACCCATACAACAATTCTGTTTTTCACTTTCAGTAAATAATTCAATGAATTATGTAAGATAATCAACATTTATTATTAAATAGAAAAAATAGGCTTTATGTTTGATGATTTTGCCCAACTGTAGGCTAAGTGTCCTGAACATGTTTAAAGTAGGCTATGCTAACTTATGATGCTTAGTAGGCTAGGGGTATTACATGCTTTTTGACATGATTTTCAAGTTGTGATAGGTTTATTGGGATAAAACTTCATCATAAGTCAAGCAACATCTAAATATTTATAGGTAAGAATTTATTATTGTCATTTGTTAATTTTTTCTGATTGTTTTGTAATTACTTTGTTCTTTTTTCTCTTGGTACATTTCCTTGTGATTTGATGATTTCCAGAAGTGGAATGGTTTTATTTATTTCTCTTGATCTATTGTGTATCTGTGACTCTACTAGAGACTTTTTTTTTTTTAAACTATGTGGTTTACATAAAATGTTTTATAGTTGTTAACAGTCTGTTTTTGGCTAATAACTAAATTTAATCACATGTAAAAAATCTAACCACTTACTACTTTTTTTCCACATTTTATATTATTGATGCCACAGTTTATATTGTATAATACTGTATACATTGTTTTATATTATACCTATAATCAGTAATTAAATATTATTATACTTATAGATTTTTAAAATACTATTTTCTTTTTAACTTTTATAAAAGACTTTAAAGTGATTTATACACCACTATTACAATAGTAGAGTATTCTGAATTTGAATATAAATTTATTTTTACTAATTAGCTTTATACTTTCTTGTAAAGTGATTTATGTACCAGTGTTACAATAGTAGAGTATTCTGAATTCGAATATATATTTATCTTTACTAATTAACTTTATACTTTCTTGTTTACATGTTAGTAATAGCATTGTTTTATTTCAACTTGAAAAACACTTCTTGCAAAGCAGCAATAATACTGGTGATGTGCTTCTTCAATTTTTGTTTGTCTGGGCAAGTTTTTATGTCACCTTCATTTCTGAAAGACAATTTTAATGAGTATTAATTGATTTTTTTTCTTTCCTTCTAGTACTTCAAAAATATCTCAATATCACCTGCTAAAAACTCAGTGGTAGTCTTATGCATATTCCCTTCTATGTGATGAGTTGCTTTCATTTTGCTGCTTTCCAAATTCCTTCTTTGTCTTTAACTTTTGAAAATTTTATTGTACTGTGTCTTGATATAATTCAGGGGAGTGGTTGCATGTTTGGGAACCTTAGATCTTTGTTAACCTGGATATTCATTCCTTCCAAGATTTGGGAAGTTTTCAGCCATAATTTGTTTTCATGAGCTTTCTTCTCATTTCTCTCTTTTCTTCTTCTGAAACTATTGTAATCTGTATTTCCATTTACTTGATGGTGCACCATAAATCCCAGTTTTTCTTCATTTGTTATTCTTTTTTTCTTTCTTCTCTTCTGACTGGATAATTTCAATGACATGTCTTTTGAGTCCACAGATTCTTTTATTGAGTCTGTTGTTGAAATTTTCGATTGCATGTTTTTATTTAATTTATTGTATTAATCAGCTTCAGAATTTGTTTGGTTCTTTTTACGATTTTTATCTTTGTTAAACTTATTGTTTTGTTCATGCATTGTTTTCCTGAAAACATTGAGTTGTTTATTTGTATTCTCTTATAGCTTGCTGAGCTTCCATAAAACAATTATTTTAAATTTTTTTCAGGACGTTTGTAGATTTCTGTGCCTTTGGGATTGGTTACCAGAAACGCATGTGTTTCTTTGGTGGTTTTATGTTTATTTAATTTTTGTGTGTGTGTTCCTTGAATTCTGACATTTTTATCTTTGCCTTTGAAGAAGTAATCAATCATCTCTTCCAGTCTTTATTGGCTGGCTTCAGGAGACAAATTACTTCACCATCAGTCGCACTAAGGTTTCTGGGGCCTTTCAGGCCTTTTCACACCAATCATCTTGTTTCCTTCCTGGAGAGAATTCAGGACTCTGTGTCTTCTCTTGATCCTGAAAAGTCAAATCGGATGTGGAGAGTTTCCTATTTATTTTTTCCAGGGTTATGCTCTAAAGTGTTCAAGGATATGCATCTTCTCCAGTCCAGCAGAAATTAGGGGATGGGGTGAGAGGGATATGAGAAATTCTAGAAGTGAAATGAGCTGCCTGGGTATGTTCTCAGAGAGATTTATCCAGTGAACTTTGTGGGCAGGCTTTCTGGTGGAGTCCACAGGTGGTTTGTAGAAACTGCAGCCTTTTGCTGAAATCTCTGTCTCAGTTGCTATGAGCCCCTTCCCTTTTTCCCTGCTCTTATCTGTCCACAGACTTCTCTGCCTTCTGATCCCGTCAGTGATCTGGATGAGGAGAGAAAGAAGTAGGCCTCTTGGCACTGTTCTGCTCTCTATACTCTCATTTTCTTCCATAAGAGGAATCATGGGGCAAAGGGGTTTCTCTTAGCACAGAGCTGTACAACCTCGGGGAAGGGGTGATTCAGGTAAAGTGAAACTGTGCTTCTTAGCCTACTTAAGGTGACATATTCTGGCATTTTCTTCTCCAACCATATGCTGAGACCTCTCCACTACACATCTGAGTTCCAACAGAGGTACTCTCCTCCATGGGTGGTTGTTGAAATCAATTTGCGTGTATTGGTGGGCAGAAGGGGTGATAAGGACTGAAAAATCCTATTTTAACAGTTTGCTAACATTACTTCTAACCCTTACCTTACTAAATCTATTTCCACAAAATTTCTTTAAAACAGAAAATGTTTTAGTAGTACTTTAAAATAAATTAGAAATTCTTGAGTCATAAATTCTATGACATCAAGGAACTAGAATACTAAAGTGTTGCATTTTCCTTGATCCAGTCTCTTACCCAGAACTTGGTAAAATATCTCCAATGAACAATATATAGTTGGCACCAAATTTCCAATTTGAAAACAGAGAAATGATAATGTATTAGAAAGATGCTGTATTAAGGCAAAAATAATTTGAGTCCCTGAACTTGCTAAACATGTGGAATGTGTAAGATATTGCTCAAGGCTGAAGAAAGTAGGACATTATTTGAAGATGAAAGTTTAGTAAGACCTGATTTCTAGAAATTGATCATATTGTTGAGAACAAACAAAAATAGGTCACAAATTATGTAGACTTTTATTCAAACACATGTATAATCAACATAATGTAAGGAAAACTAGATAATCAGGGCCAGAATTAAAGGAATAGTGAACCACAGGTAAAGCAACTAATGGGTTATAGATTGTGAAAAAGCAAGTTAGAAAAAGTCAAAGTTTATTTTTCCTTTCAAATTAAGATAGGAAATATAGGTCAAATAAATTGATAAATATTTATGTATTCTCAAACTGGGGCCTTTCTGCCTAACTGCCTAACTGCCTTCTAATAAACATTTCTCTAAATAACCTCTGGATGACCTTTGTATTTCAAACTCACAACCACTCCAACAAATACTATGGCATAGTTTGTGCCTGGCATGCAAGATTCAGGTCAGGCACTTCCAAAATAATTTAAAAGCTGTATTACTTACAGAGGAATTTATAGTCTCTTATTTCTCTAATCATTCAGAAAGTATGAATTAAGTATATTCTATTGGCAAGGCACAACCATAGAAACTGATCATTTATTTCAACGGTAAAAGCAAAGCAAAACAAAAAAACCAGAAAAGCATTGTTACCAGACTTAAATAGAATTACAGTTCTCTCCTTTCCATACATTGATGTCCCGTTGCTTTCTTTTTATACCCTCCACTTTCCTCCTGTCTCTAACTCATCTTTTTCTTGGCTTAAGGTAGATTTAGGGACTTTTCTGGCTAACTAGAATTATGGCATGAGCGGAAATTACCTTTTGCAATATAAAGACAAATAGAAGCAGAATTAATATTATTATTATTATTTTCAGAGATGGAGTCTTGCTCTGTCACCCAGGCTGAAGTGCAGTGGCATGATCTTGGCTCACTGAAACCTCCGTCTCCCGGGTTCAAGCAACTCTCCTGCCTCAGCCTCCCAAGCAGCTGAGACTGCAGGTGTGTGCCACCATGCCAGGCTAATTTTTGTATCTTTAGTAGAGACAGTTTTTCACTATGTTAGCCAGGTTGGTCTCGAACTCTTGACATCAGGCAATCTGACTGTCTTGGCCTCCCAAATTGCTCAGATTACAGGCATGAGCCACCATGCCCAGCCAGAAAATTTTTATTAAAATATGTTTATTCCACCAAATGTCACACTAAAAGTAACACACTGCTAGAATCTCTGCCAAGTGTGACAAATAGGGAAAAACATATATGGGTCTGCTTTTATTGAGCTGAAAATCTAGCAAGGACAACATATGTTAAACAACTAGTAGAAGATAGAATTATTTTAGGAAAATTATGACAAATGTTACGGAAACATCAAAGGCTTTACTTAAGGAATAAGATAAATTGTCCAGAGTATGAGAAGAAATGATAAAATTAAAAAGCAAATGTTTAATCATAAAAGAAAACATTTTCTGTTATTAATATAATACAAATATAATAATAAAGATAGTTCATAAGAGTAACAAATGATAAGACTAAATATGGTTCATTTATAGCATGTAAGTTGAGAAAGGGGCAATGATACCTTAAAGTGTGCTGAGCTCTATTGTCCACATGTGTAAACACACGTTTAAAATATATTGTCTAACTGCAGATGCTTAAAAGCATAAAGTTAATCACCGAAAGAACAGAAAAATATATAAATTCCAAGCCAAAAGAGAATAAAATATAAATAAATAAAAACAGAACACGAAGTGATGAGTAAATAATGAAGTGGGGACAACAAATACATTTTTTTTTCCTAGAATTTGGTTGTAAAGGTGAACAGAAAAATAAAGTCATGAAGTATTCTGTAACTGATATAAGATGGGACTATGGATTCAAAAACTCTTCAAAAAAAATTTTAGCAGGAGATTCTAAAAATTATTTATATGCTAATAGTTCAGCAGTTGTGAGGGCAAAATAATGATGCTGGGAATAGTGTATGAATGAGCTTGAACTCCTTGAAATGGTGAGAGGGAACTGGCTGTACAGCTCAGGTAGAGGGACCAGTCTCTGATAATCATATCCTACGTCGTAAAAGGAAAGGAGGAGACAGCAGATGTGAGTGTGGCACATTTGTACTTTGGTAGTGGAAAGATAAGAGATTTGTATCTAATGGTTTCACCTTTCTCACTGCATTTTTAGACAAAACCACCAGCAGAAAGAAAGGATAAACAGGCGGCTGGTGGTTCTGGCATGCTTGCCTCCCTGGTACCTAGTTCAGAGTACAAGGAAAATAAAAGAAAAAAAAAAAAAGGAAACCCAGAAAACTCACTGTATTTTGTTTCTCATCCCTAAGGCTTCAAATCAACCTCTTTTCTTCTTTTTAACTTTCAGGATCCTTTCATCATTATTTATTTCCAGGTTCTTTTAACATATTTTGAGGAGAGAGCAGGAAATGTGAGTCTTCATCATCTTTACCCAGAAGCGAAAGTTGTGTGATGACTTATATTATTTTAAACAGCATAATTTAGGGCAATGAAAGCTAAACTTTTATACTTTGTGGATTAATAGAAACTGCTATGTGAAAAGCATAATCAATTAATTGTAGTGGGGGACTTAGACTTCATACATTCTAGAGCAAAAATTACAATGAAGCTTTTGGAATGATATCCGTTTTGCAGTTTATAAGAATTGACTCTATGTTATAAAAAAACACTTGTGAATCTAGAAAATTCTTAAGCTCTTGAGACACACAGAACACACACAAATATGTGAGTGCACAAGCACAGAAAATCTAGTTTCTCCATGCAATAGGGAGTCTGTAGAATCTGTCAGGCGAGTATGTGGAAATAATGGGGAAAAGACTAATAAGAAGGGGGAAGTAATTAAAGAAGAGGAATGTGGAGGAAAAAGGGAGAAAGTCCAAATATACTGCTGCATTTTTGTCTTTTTCTTCTGGTTATTTCTCTCAAAAATTCCTAAATCCAATAATGGCTTTTTCCATTTCAGAGGTTGAAAAACTTACTCGCTTTTCTTTTTATGAATTAGAATGTTTTCCAAATGCATCTCTATTTCATCACCAAATAAAAGGTGTGAATGCATTTATAATAGTTTAAATAATGCTGTGTCTACATGCCTACTAGGCAAAATAGTTGAACAGTAAATAATCAACTAAATTTAGAATAAAATGTCTTAGCGGTAGCTTGAATGAACATCCTGATTGGTTAAGGAAATTAGAGATAGATGACATCCTACATTAAGCTACATTAAGCAAATATTTTAACTTCCTGGTACCTCTGTTCCCCTCATGAAATAGTTTTTTTGTCTCAATTAATATGATTTCTTTCTCTATGTCACACCCTCTTTCATTTCTACCTCCTATTTTCTGACAATGCAATCTTATTAACTTATCTGAGAGCAATGTCACTAACAGATTATAAAAGTATATTTTTCTCACCTTTCAGACTCAGCACTGTTTGCTGTAATTTTCACATGGATCACCTGATGACCATTTATTTCTTAATTCTCCTTTTGAATATAGTCTATTTATTAGAAGCACATAATCATAAATTTTTCTCCAAGTGACAAAACCATAAGAAATTTTCTGCAGCTGAGTACACTAAGAAACACTTTCCAAGCTCTCAAAACTGTGGCATAGACTAGACGAATCATACTAAAATATTTCATGCAAAGAATTTGCATTACCATAAAAATCCATATTACATTTTATTATTTTTCTTTAGTTCATGAAAGGCTGGTTTATAAATGAACAAATAATTTAAATGCAATTGAATTTTTGTATGAAATTTTAGCTGATTCATATTTTTCTTTAGTATCAAATAATTCGCCTTCAGATCTTCACTTACCACCTTGGCTCCTGAAGATTTTCTTTCCTTCATGTACTTCCAGTTCTTAGTAATAGTTGAAAAGAATTACATTTTTAAAAAATCACTTATGCAAAGTGCTTCTAAAAGACTTTCCAATTACACCCACAAATAGAAAGACACCCACTCACTAGTCTGTTTAGTTTCTGTCATTCCCTTTGAAAAGCTTAGATAGACACCTAAACTTAAGGAATGGCATGCATCCATTTATTTCTGAATCTAGTAACATTTTGAGGAAAAAAAGATATTTAATGATGGCTCCCAGAATGTCATGTCATTTTTCGTGAAATTTTTCAAAAATTTCATTGATAATTATTGTTAAATTATTTCTCAAGTTTCCAAAAAGAATCTTCTGTATAAATACTACAGCAATGCTGATAAAAGGAGTCAGAAGTTCCAACTGGTATTTAAAATCAATAAAGCAAATATTATCTATTTGAAACACAAAATTATAAGATTTACCTAAAGGTAAACATCAAATGATGTAAGTTTATTCTGCAAGATATAAATAATTCTCATTTTCAAAATACGATATTTATATCAAATTTATTCTGTTGGCAACCACACACACAATTATCTCATAGGTCTTTCTTACATATGCTACTAATCAATTCCTCTCTCATTTGCATTATGTGTGGGTTTCTACAAATATATGTATGGAACTTGGAAATTTTAAATTTATTTTACTGAACTAAGCTTTCAGCCTGAGGGAAGTTTGCAGGGGATAAAAATATTGATGCTTCAAATAGTTGATAATGCCTTTGCTTCAAGACATCAGACTATTTAATATGCCATTTATTGAAATTATTTAAAATAATGGCAACTAAATAAGCTTCCACATTTCTGCAAAAAAGGACCACTAGCTCTTGAATGAGGTAAAAAATACAATAAAAAATAATTTAAGGTATGCATATATGTTCATCTTTATTTAACCTGAAACACTCATGTGAAGCTGAAGAATTCAGGTTGTTTTTCTCCAATTGCGTAGTTGTCTGAAAATTCATTTGTCTACCTCGCTTTACTTCGCACCTACTTAAATGCTTGTTATTTTTAAAAGTTGTAACTTAATTTCCCCATCTACATTTATTAGGCGTGTCAAGGTTTTCCCACCACCTTATAAACTCTAACACAAATTATATTTATTGGGCTTTTTTTCAGCTCTATACAGTCAGTTAATTTTTGTAAATCTATTTTATCTCCCCAACTAAATCATAATTTTTTTTTACAAATTTAGGACTTTGACTCTTCTTTTATACTAAGTAAAATATTGAAAATATGTTCAATGATTCAATTGATTGATGGATCAGATTGCCTAAGAGAATAGGCATCCTTATTTAGCTCTATACAATTTTATTTACAAGTTATAAAGAGTCTATAATACAAATATTAAAATAGTAGGCAATATAATTTACTGTTAAATAGATTTTAATAAGATACAATTCATGGTCTTGATTCTAAAAATACACTTTCCTGTAAAGAGGTGATTGTGCAATACTTTTTAATATGACATAGAATGATTCATTTAACAAGTAATATATTGACCCTGAGGCTCAGTGTATAAGGATGGACTCAGAATAGGGGCTTAGGAGAAATAAATTCTCATCTCTACTCACTCCGATATCATGATTTGGGAATTTGGAAAATTCATAAAAAGTGTTTAACCTTTTAGGGCATTTATTTCCTGATCTATGAGAGTAGATTGGAAAAATCTCTAAACTTACTTTTAGTATAAAATTACATATTATCTGTATACACTGGTGAATAAAATTGTTTGAGACCCTTTTCATTCAAAATCTCTTTATGTTGAAACTTTCATGTGAAACCTTGAGTTTGCTTTTAAAAAATCACTATACTTCATGTTCATTTCCCCATTTAGCCAAACACTTAACATGTATGAATTAGTAAAATCATGAGTCATATATTTTTTCTATTAACAAAAATGTGTATATTTTAAAAAAATATGTTAAAGGTAAAACTGTTTTGTGAAGTTGGCAGATGACTCATTTATTTGTGATATTTCACTTTTTAATTGGAGATATTATTTATCAGTATCACTACGAGCTGAGTGAACAAATATCTATCACTCTCTTCCCTTTCTTCTACTGTCTTATTCATAAACATGCCTTTAAACACTGAAATTTAAGGCTACAAATGCAGACATATCTAGGCAAGTGATAAAAGCATATAACATTTTAAACATAAATTATCAAAATTTATAATTAGAAAATCCACACGAAAACTAACTGTATGTATTATAGATGAAACAGATTTACCTCATGAGTTTTAAACATCCTTTCTTGCCTTTATTATGAGGCATCTCTTAGCCTAATAAAAATGTCAGTATAAGCATGTGGTGTTGACATCTACTGGCAGAGATGGTCAGCAGTAACATGTGACCCAGACAATTAGACCTACAGAGACAGGTGTGGAGCACCCAGAGTAAAAAGTGTTTAAGACATACTTGTATTTTCGTGAATTCTAACATGGTGTAGAGAAGCATCAGGTCAAGTAAATTTCATTTCCAAATATTGACTCTGAAAATGGAATGCCCATGGTCAAGTCATTTGACCATCATGAGTCCATTTGTTTTAGCTGTAATACTTGATTTGATTTTCACAGGTTGTTACCTTTATATAGTCTTCATTGTGGTGTCCTATTTAAGAAAAGGAAGTCAGACTCGTGGGTGTAGAAGAAAGCAAAAAGAAGAAGCACATAAGCCACAAGTCTGTCTTACTTCACGGTCAAGGGCACATAGCCCTCTTGCGCAAATAACTCACAATCTTCCTATGCCCAGTTATCACCATACCCTTGGTTGATCGAAAAAGAATGCAAATTAGCTCACTGCAACCTTGGAGTTATCAGTATACTGCAGAAAGCCCTCTACAGCTTACAGCATAAATACTATCTTGTAAAAGCTGCAGCAAGCCTTTGTTTCCTCATAGTCAAGTCCTCTTCCACTGACCCTGCCCACTGCTCCCTTGTAACGTATTTTCATACTTCCTCTAATAAACCTTCCTTTATCTACAACTATTTTGGTAAGTTCTTTTACCCTTGCACCATGGGCCCAAATAGTCATAGCTTCCCCATGACATTCATCATGAGTTTATAGTATTTCAGAAACTTACTGTAGAATTAATTTTCAAGTTTTAACAATAGACCAAGAACTGAATGGATTCAAATTAAATCTCTATTAGTATCAGCTTTCACCTATTGTTAGAAAAATGAATTCTAATGTTTTCTTTTTTTTTTAAGTTTAGCTCATTAAACACTTCTAAGCATCAAAACTAGAGATAAGGTATTTATTTAGAAAAAGTATTAAACATAGTATCAAAAGGTCTGGGTTTTCTATTTTGAGAAAAGATGTCAGTTTAACATCTCTAAAATACCTAAAATGGGCTTCATACCTGAAAATGGAGATAATATACTCACCTCACATAGTATTTTAAGTATTAAATTAGAAATGCAGTGAACCATTATTAAACTATAAAGATCTTTACAAATGTAAAATAATATTGTACTTTAGTTACATTATATATCTTTCTTGTTCATTTATTATATAGCAATAATAGCTGAGGGCCTACAGATAATTTCATCCTAGTTGAATTTTTATTAAAAAATTTATAGTACAATATCTAAAATTAATAGTCTACACAATTTAAAAGGCCCAGGTGTTTTGGAAGGCTCACATGAGTCTAATTTCTTATCTCAAGGTTGACTTAATAGAGTAGGTGCCGCTAAGAACATAGATTTGTCAATAATTCATATTTCTGAGAGTGGTTCTTATATAATAAACATTTAACCATCTTATAGGTTGTTTCTTATTTTATTACTTAGTTTTTATTTTATCTATGCATTATGTCACTATTATAAATAATACACTGGGCAAGATGCTAAGATGGCAGGGAGAAAATGGAAAATATAAAAAACGATAGAATAGTCACTGGATTTCAGAGATTTTTAATTTTCCTGAGAAAGATGGACATTACAAATGAAACAAATGAAGTAAAAGTATTTTAAGGAAAATGCTGAGCACAATAAGAACATAGAATTAACCAATTCAAAATTTCAAATAAAGAATTTTATCAGTGGCCTTATTTAAACTTGGTCCCCAGTAGAAAGATTTAGGAACAGACAGCCTTTCTGAGGCCAGGGGTTTCAGCACAGGATGAATAGATGCTACCATGACTTGTCCAGCACTAGGAAGAGGAAGAACAGAAAATGATAGATACAGAAACTTGAATAGTTATGAGAGGAACTGCAGGTTACTATAAGAGAGAGGCTAATGACGACAGAAGACACGATGTTCAAGTACAATACAGGCAGATCTGGTGTTTCAGAAAAAAGTATGAGGTTATGAAGCAAAGCTGCAAATATTCAACAGATGATCTGAATAAAAGTTTTAGAAAAAAAAGGTTTATTGGGTGAAAAACAGAAAATTTAAAAACATTAATTAATTAATTATTCAACATTTGCGAAGAATCTTATATACATGAACTTGATAGAAAAGAATGAATATGAAACAGATCTTTCCATAGAATAATTTATACTATGAATGTATATTGAAAAGCTCTAATTTAAACCATGGTATGTGGTGGGCACAGCTGGAATAAATGTTAGATGTGATACTCACTCTTATGGAGTTTACATCTACATGACTGTAAACAAATAGTTGAATGGAAATAATTGTTAATGAAAACATGTGAACTTACATAAAAAGGAGAAAGAAATCTTGGGAAAAATCAAATCAAGAAGTATATCAGGTATTTGGGAAACCACCAATGCATTTAGAACTGTGGTGGATATAAAAGTATAACCTCAATTTATGTTTATTAAATGGTTAAGTAAATTGATTGTGAATAAATGACTGAAGAAATGTACAAGTGGGGTGAGGCTGGAAAGGACCAGAAGAGGAGGAGCTTATCTACAGATATTTGAGTAAAATAGATACAGTGATCAAGGATCTAAGATTTTCTGAAAGAGCTTTGATTTAAAGTAGCCTGACCTGCAGTCTCTCCATATACACTTCTGCTTGCCAGACATGTACTGATACTTGCTTTTAAAATGTAATCATTTAAAGCACGTAAAAGAAATGAAGCTTAGTGCCAAGGCAACTGGCTTCAGAGCCAGAACTCTATTCCTTCCATTCCAGGACCCACTTAGTCTTAGAAAGGGGAATGGTGATTACCCTTCATTAGAGACAGGTAGAAACACCTGGGGTCCTGAGGGTCAGAGGCAGGGTGACATGCAATGAGGACACAGTTCTCAATTCACTGTTAGTTTGCCAGCTACCTAAATCCTCCTGTTTTCTTTTTTCTTTTCTTTCATATTACCACATGTTAAATGCTTTCTTATTTTAAATCACCAGTAGGCTGTTTGGGAGTTTAAACGTGTAACTACTGCAAAAATAATATTTCAATTCTCTCTTCACCATCCAATGCACAAAATAATAACTCAGAACAATGAGCTTAGTACCATCAGTAATATCCATCAAGAAGGGCCCAAGGCTCTACCCAGAATTCTTCACAATTGCTTGCACCATTTGTTCATAGTTTAATTAGATTAGCAAGCAAATTATTGTCAATTACACAGTTTCTGACAAAAGTAATCATAATCATATAAACAGACACTATCTCCAGGTAACTTCTTTTCTGCAATCAGTGATTGTTATTCTCTTAAAACTAAGTCTTAAAATATTTTCAAAATTAAAAACCCACGCACTGAGATGCATCACAGTAATGCATCAAATAGCATTTGCTATATCTTCTCATATTCGATTTAATTTGAATGTGTCTACAAGAGAAATTATTTTGTAAACATGGAATCATACTACAGAAATTAATGTTTTTGCCCATTCTCTGATATACAGCAGAGGGGAGGAGAATCTTAAAAAAAAAATCTGATTAAGGTTGGAAACTGTTACTCATGCCTATAATCTCAGCACTTTGAGAGGCCGAGGCAGGAGGATTGATTGAGCCCAGGAGTTCAAGACCAGCCTGGGCAAAATAGTGAGAAGTCATTTCTACAGAAAAAATAAACAAAATTATCTGAGTATAGTGATGTGTGCTTGCAGTTTTAACAACTTGGGAGGCTGAGCTGGTAGTATTGCTGTAGCCAAGAAGGCCAAGGCTCCAGTGAGTTATGATTGTGCCACTGCACTCCAGCCTGGGCAACAGAGTTAAGACCCTGTCTTAAAAGTAAAAAATTCTGGGACCAGGCACAGTGGCTCATGCCTGTAGTCCCAGTGCTTTGGGAGACCAAGGTGGGTGGATCATGAGGTCAGGAGTTCAAGACCAGTCTAGCCAACATGGTGAAACCCTGTCTCTACTAAAAGTACAAAAAATTAGCTGGGTATGGTGGCCTGTAATCTTAGCCACTTGGGAGGCTGAGGCAGGAGAATCGCTTGAACCCTGGAGTTGGAGGTTGCAGTGGGCTGAGATGGTGCCACAGCACTCCAGCCTGGGCAAGAGAGTAATACTCCATCTCAAAACATAATAATAAAAATAAATAAATAAATAAATAAATAAAAATTTTGATTAAAAAATTGAAGTCTTTCATCTTCAGATACTGATTTTTAACAATTCCAGCATATTGTCACATGATTACATAATTTAAAAATCTAGTATTAAAATAGAAGTCCACTTCAATCTTAATGTCTCAAAATCATTGAAATTTTCAGCAATTAGAATTATATTAGAAACACGCCATGAAAACTAGCTATGCCAGACTTGAAATAAAACACTTCTATTTAACTGTTTCATGCATTTATGGTTTTTAATTCATTTTAGAACAATTCAGCAATGAGAATCATATATAGATTACAAATTTGTATATAATTCCCATACTTTCTACAGCTATGATAAGCAGTAAGCTTTAGAACTGGTTTTAAATCTTCTTAATCAATCCATGACTACTCATTTAGTAAACTACTCATTTTAGTCCCTGAAAGTCAACCATCAAGGGGTGCACACCTACAGCCATTTTTGACAAAGTCAACAAAAACAAGCAATGTGTTAAAAACTCCCTGTTCAATATATGGTGCTGAGATAGATGGCTAGCCATATACAGAAGAATAAAACTGAATGCCTACTTTTCAGCATATACCAAAATTAACTCAATATGGATTCAATGTTTAAATATAAGACCTTAAACTATAAAAATCCTACAGGAAAACCTAGAAAACACCATTCTGTACATGGGCCTTGGGAAAGAAGTTATGACTAAGCCCTTAAAAGCAATTGCGACAATAAAAATTGACAAGTGACCTGTAATTAACCTAAAGAGCTTCTGCAGAGCAAAAGAAACTACCAATAGAGTAAACATACAACCTAGAGAATGGGAACAAATATTCCCAATCCATGCATCTGACAAAGGTCTAATATCCAGAATCTATAAAGAACTTAAACAATTGAACAAGCAAAAAAAAACCCCATTTTAAAAAAAATGATCAAAAGACATAAGCAGACACTTCTCAAAAGAAGACATACAAGCAACCAACAAACATATGAAAAAAAGCTTAATCATTAGAGAAATTAATACCACAATGAGATACTATCTCACATCAGTTGGAATGGCTGTTATTAAAGTCAAAAACAACAGATGTTGGCAAGGGTGTGGGTGAAGAGAATGTTTATACAATGTCAGCGGGAATGTAAATTAGTTCAACCACTATGAAAAGCAGTTTGGAAATTTCTCAAAGAACTTAAAGCATAATTGCCACTCAACCCAGCAATTTCATTACTAGGTATATATCCCAAAGAAAAGAAATAATTATACCAAAAAGACACATGCCTTTGTATGTTCATCACAGTTCTATTCACAATAGCAAAGACGTGGAATCAACCTATGTGTTCATCAGCAGTTGATTTTATAAAGAAAATGTGGTACATATACACCATTAAATGCTATGTAGCCAAAGAAAAGAATGAAATCATGTCCTTTGCAGAAGCATGGATGCAGCTGGAGGCCATTATCCTAAGTGAATAAACTTTATTGATTATTGCATTATGGAAAGCTCTTTTTAAAATAAAATTATTTAGAAACTTTAGTCAATTCTGGAAGTACTATTCTCTCTAAAAAATTTCCTAAAATTTTAGCTTTAATGGTAAAAATCTTTTTAGTTTTTAATGTCTGACTTGACTTAGGATTTAGGGACTAATCTAAGCCAAATATTTAATTTTCATTTTCAGAATTAAAATCAGCATCTTAAATCTCAGGAGAAGTCATAGTTGTATAACATGATCAAAACAAAATAAAGAAAATATGGTATGTATACACCATGTATTACTACGTAGGCATAAAAAGGAATGCAGTCATGCGCTTGCAGGAACATGGATGCAGCTGGAGGCTTATCCTAAGTGAGTTAACGTGGAAATAAAAAATCAAATACATCATGTTCTCACTTACAAGTTGGAGGCAAACCTTGAGTACACACGGACATAAAGATTGAAACAATAGACACTGGGAACTACTAGAGCTGAAAGGAGGGATGGATGGGAGCAAGTAACTTTTGAGTACTATGTTCACTACCTGGGTGATGGGATTATTTGTGCCCCAAACCTCAGTCCCATGCAAATAGGTCAGTAAGGAAAACAAATACATAGCATTAAGTACCATACTTCTCAAAGATTATTAGAGCTATAGATTAATGTTCATGATGTCATGGTTACCCATATTACCAACCTGTACAGGTATCCCCAAACCTAAAATAAATGTTGAAATTTCACAGAAACATTAGAAAAAAGAAAGGAAACCAATTGCTATATTGATGGTTGCAAACTGGTGATTTTGCTGCTTCTTTTATTCTCAACATTTATTATTTGTTAACATTATTGCCTTTACTACAGGTGTTTCAGGTTCACATTTTCTTTTCCCTGCTCTGGACTGAAAAAAGAAATACACTTGGTCTTGACTATTTGTAGGTTTTTAAAGAATAAACAATATTTTTCAGTACACATACTTTTCCTGGTAAATATATACAAATAGAAGGTCACTTTGTATCACCTTGTGACCTTCTATTAAAATACCGTCTAGTAAATGGTATTTTAAAAAAGAATTGAAGCTCTTTCTCTTCCCTGTTCCTTTCTGAACATTTTAGTCAGCTATAAATTGAATATTAATGTGCCTCAAAATTCACATGTCTGTTGAAAGCTAATCCTTAAGGTGGTAATATATGGATGTGGGTCCTCTGGGAGATTAGGTCATGAAAAGTCCACTAATAAAAGTAGTCTTTATAAAGGCAATCCCAGAAAACTCTTTTGTCCCTTCCAGCATGTGAGAACATAATTAGGAGATGGCAGTCTATGTACCAGGAAGAAGGCCATCACCAGACACTGAATCTGCCTGCATCTTGATCTCAGACTGCCACACTCCAGACTGTGGGGAAAAACTTTCTGTAGTTTGTAGGTTACCCAGTTTATGTTTTCCTGTTATCGCAGCCCATAAGGACTAAGACCCAGTCCAAAGGCCATGAGGAGATGCCAAGTCAAATATGGAGTCCATGCTGAGAAGAGTGAGGGAGGCTGGCTGGGTAGAGGAGGTATTTCTGAGAAGTGATGGCACATCCATGTTGGCATCCCAGGGAATGGTAGCTGTGTGAGGTTGGGGGAGCACTCTCAAGGGAATGTGGCTTGCTACATCATTTTGGAGCCCAAGCAGGGTGTGAGGGGACCTCAGAGAAGAGTGGCATAGCCCAGAGAGTCTCAGCCCAAACAGAGTGGTGAAAACACCCAGCAGAAAGCAATCCAGAGAAAGATCTGGGAGCTCAAGTGGGATGACTAGGGAGTCTTCAAGCATGGGACAAGGTAACAGTGTAGTTACTTGAGCAGCTACCTAAGAGTGTACCAGCTCATGGTGTCAGATCTGAGCAGAGTGAGGAGCACGTTTCTTGCAGGTGAGTTGCCTGGAGGGAAGCATTGTTGCCTGAAAAGAAAGAAGAAGGCATCTATTCAGTGGGGCAGTGGAACTGACCAGCATTGGTTAACTGTTGGTACAGACATGTGCAGAAGAAGCTATTCCAGCTTAGTGTTCTAAACTATAGAAATAAAAGAAGTTATTGTAGTGTTTATGACAAGCATACATTATTTCTGGAGCAAATAATATTTCTTATTTACTTCTGAGAATAAATACTTATTTCTACTTAATGCATTCCTTAAACACATATTTATTGATCATTCACTATGTTTTTGACACTTCATATGGATGATTTCCCTTAATCAACACAATAAGCCTTTTTGCAATTCTCATTTTATAAATGACAAAGGTAAGGACTAGAGAGATTAAGACATAAACTCTAATTTCAAAGAGGTCAGTAAGGAAAACAAATACATAGCATTAAGCACCATACTTCTCAAAGAGTATTAGAACTATAATGTCCATGATGTCACATGAAAGACATATCAACTCTGCAATAGATTTTAAACATATTTCTGTAAGAAGTGAAAGTTTGCATTTGAAAGAAATATTTCAGTAAACACTACAAGTAAATCAAATAAAAGACCTGCTCTGATTGAAGTCCAGAGATTCTCAATCCTGGTCACATATCACATTTATCTGAGAAGGTGTTAAAATGCTTGAGTCCACCAACAGAGCAATCTGTAGGAGCAAAGCCCAGGCATCAGTACATTTTGAAGTTCTCCAGATAAGTCCACTGTGCAGCTAGGGATAAGATTTCCTAGCTGTAGTAGTTGGTGAGGAAGCCACTGGAGAAGTATTAAAGATGGCTAAGGGAGTGATTCTACAGGGTGGGCAAGCAGGAGACTAGTGAAATAGTCCTAGACATAAAGGTTAGTGTTAGTAAATTTCTCAAACAAATGTTTAATTTATGATATCTATACCTATATGTATAAACATGTTGGGTATAATACAACTTCCTGGCATCCTTAAGTCACAGACAGATTGTATGTGTGTTTGATATTTAATGAATTCCAAGAAAATCATAGGTAAATTGTCATTCAGAATTATTTACCTCTGTTTGAAAGCTCTGAATACGTAATAGAATTCTTAGCTATGTCAAAGAATTTAAATGCAGTTGCTCGTTAAATATTTTTCTAAACAGCAGTTGGATATAAAAGGATAAATATATGAGTGGCTTTTATGGTAAGTAATCATAGAGTTGAATGAGATGTGAATACTTCACAGCAAGAGCTACATTATTAAAATATTTGAGGATAATCATGGGAAAATAATATTTTGAAATATCTAGGAAAAATGACATTTAGAGGGAATGAATAATAAAAATTGCTATACCTGTTTCATACTCAATAAATCTATATTTTATCAAAATTTGAGTTTGTGGCTACATATATCAGTTAAGCATTTTTCCATGAGGTAATGAAAAATTATATAAGTCACAACATGGTAAAGGATTAAAATAATTGGTTTTAGAATAAAATAAGCTTGAGTGTGAATTTTTTAATTATATTTCTGCAATTCGGAAGTTGCATAGCTTTGAAAAGGTATGTGATAGTTTCGAACCCAGTGTTCCCATGTGTAAAATGTTTAAGATAGTACTTACCTCATGGGGTTGTTGCAAAGATTGAATAAGATGATGTATGTGAAATGCCTAAAATAGTGCCTAAAACATAGTCATCTTCAATAAATGTCATGCCATTATTATACTAACTTAACATACTCATAGGGGAATTTGAGAGAGAACACTCTATGAGACAGAAAATATTATAAGACACCTAGAAAGTCATAACTAATAGAGTCAGCAAAGTAAAACAAATTGACAGAAATTATTCACTAACCATATAAGTTCTTGAGGCAGAACTAAGTCTACAGGTATTTTATTTGATTTTAATTCATAGAAAATTATAAAAATGAGTGAGCATTACTGGAACAGGATTAAAAAGCAGCATAGAACCTACAAGATTTGAGAAAGTTGGTTTCTAGTACATAAGACAGGGAACTTACTAGCTGTATCTGGAGAACTGATCTTCTATGAATCTCTCTCACAAAATTTATGGTATTCCCATTGTTGGATCTATTTGAGACACTAAAAAGTTTGCATTGACGTTTATGTTTGATTTTTTAAAAATCTTATCTGACTATTTTTATCTTTGATTTTGCATCTTGCCACTATAACTGCTTTTTTTTTTTTTTTTTTTTTTTTTTTTTTTTTTTTTTTTTTTTTTTTTTTTGTACATTTAACACTGTACTAGGCATTGTTTATAAAATGGTGGACAAAAACATGGCCTTTTTCCTCATGGTCTTTTTGTCTAACAGATAAAATAAGCACAGAATTTAAAAAGAAGCTCAGAAAAATAAGTGAGGAGAGTCTATCACTGCCTGCCCATTATTGTTTGTCTTTTTCTCATTATCCATGGAGAGATAAACATCCTATTGAGGACCTTTATGATATAACATATTTGAAACTATCTGAAAATCTTACACAAAGAATTCTGATCAACCACATTCCAGATGTAAATTCATGCTTAAAAAGCTCACTTCAAGTCTGAAAATATAACTACTGCCCTGGCCAAACTTATAAGCGCCCCTTTTAAGTAAGTGCTATGTTGTAGATTCACTCAGTTAAGGAAGTGTATGTTCAACCAGATTTGAAATATATGTACTTGAACCCACATTTTACTGAAAGCTACTAATGGTTCCATTAAACAAGAAAAATCTTAATGGGCTGATATTAGAGAGAGTGGTGGGAAAGGGATGAGAGACTAGTTTCTCTGTTAGGAAAGCTTATTATTTCCTAAATTCAGATTATTTCCTAAATTCAGTCTAAAAGTTTAATGTTAAGGTGATGTCAAAGCAAAAATCAAGCTGGGCAAAGTTAAACATTCCAAGAAGACTTTATTCAAGACTATAGTAGTTCCTCCTTATTTGCATTGCCTGGAGTCAACTGCAGCCTGAAAATGTGACATAAAAAAATTTCAGAAGTAAAAAAATTCATGAATTTTAAAGTGTGAGCCATTCTGAGTAGTCTGATGCAATCTGATGCTGTCCAGTTCTGCTCCACTTGGGACATGAATCTTCCCTTTGTCCAGTGTATCCACACCAGTTAGTCACTTTGGGGCCATCTCGGTTATCAGATCAACAGTTGTGGCTTCACAATGCTGTGTTCAGGTAATCCTTATTATATTCAATAATGGCCCCAAGACACAATAGTAGTGATGCTGACAATTTGGATATGCCAAAGAGAAGATGTAACGTGCTTCCTTAATGGAAAAAGATGCAAATTGTTGACTTAATAAAGGAAAAAAATGTATTCTAAGATTTAAAAATCTGTGGTAAGAATCTTCTATTTGTGAAAATGTAAAAAAGAAATTTATCCTCGCTTTGCTGCCACATCTCAAACTGCAAAAGTTACAGCTATAGTGCAGGACAAGTGCTTAGTTAAGATGAAAAAGGCATTAAATTTGTGGGTACAAGACGTGAACAGAAGTGTGTTTGAATTGATGGAAATTGGGTTTGATGCTATCTGTGGTTTCAAGCGTCTACTGGGAGTTTTGGACCATATCTCCCATGGATAAGTGAGGACTTCCATATCGCAGTAGGGGAGACAAGTCAAAGCTCTGCTTAATTCTACTGAAACAAAGGCCATCTTTATTTGCTCATTGACCTCACCCAAAGGGAAAGTAAACTTTCTAGTATTTGTGTAACAGGAAATAGGCTTTTATCCTCCCAGATACTGGGAAATAGAGGTACTATCTTTCTCAATTAGGCCATTTCAGAGATATGACTCCCAGATTCTTGATAGACAGTTTTGGTTGTAAAAACTGGAAGAGGCTTTTAAGAAATTTGTATATCAAAAAGGCAAGGAAGAATTTACAATTACAAGTTTTGAAAGTAAATGCTCTAACCAAAGGGAAGCCAGGGGTTGAGATGCAGAAGGAAGCCTGTCTAAAATTTGGTTAAGCTGAGAAAAATATTGAGACCCTTTGAGTCAGTGGTAATTATGGTTTAGAATTTAATTTGGTCATCCTTAAAGAACTTTAAACTGCTAGAATCACACTATCTTGCCTCAGAATAACTTTTCTTACAATGATTTAATCTTTGAAAGCATAAGTTATGCTAAAGAGAACATTCAAAATAATTTTTGTCTCTGTAAAAGAAATTCTAAAAAAGTATGCCCTGCTTAAAAAGCCTGTGTGAAAATTGAATTTAAAATAATATATTACTTTGTCATATTCAGTAAAATTTCAAAAAGGATCCTTTGTATTATCCAAGAATTTAACAAGAAATTTAGTAAATAAGTAAATACTGTAAATAGTATGCAAATTAGGTATCAACATTTAGCTGTATAAGATACTTTGCAAGCATCGTCACAAAGGTGAAATACATCCACAGAAATGATCTTTATTCATAGCTGGGCTTTATAATCAACATTTGCAACTCTTAAAAAATACAATTATAAGACCGCCCTCAGAGATCTTCAGCATGAGAATCTCTAAAAGTAAGGTTGTTTTTAAAAATGTTCTCAAAATACTGTCTGGTGACCAGTATCTCCTGGGAGCTTTTTGGACATGCAGAATCTTGGGCTTTGCCATACCTACTGAATCGGAATTAGCACTTTCACAAGAACTCAGGAGTTGATGTGCACAGGAAAGTCTGAGAAACATTGCTCTACAGGAAACTTGCTGCATAACAAAGGTGAGATCCACTCACCAAGTTAGGATAAACTAGCCTCCAGCGCTGTCAATGCAGCATCTCCCCAGATAAGTTTCCTAAGTATTGCTTTATTTCATATTACAATTACTATATAAGTTCTGGAGGCAGAACTTAGTCTGTAGGTCTTTTATTTTATTTAAATTTCTAGAAAATCATAGAAATGAGTGAGCATTACTAGCACAGGATTAGAAAACAGCACAGAACCTACAAGATTTGAGAAAGTTGTTTTCTAGTACATGTCTAGTTCATATATAAGACACATCTTCAGTGAAAAATTTTCACATAAGATTTTAGATGTAGAATAAAACAAAAAGAAAATATAAAAAAGTAGAAAATTCACATTAAGATCTGATAATTAAACCATTCAGGAGCCTTAAATAAGGCTTTATTTGGAGAGAGGGAGCTGAAAGGAGTGATTCGCTGTATTGGGAATTCAGACTTTCCAATGATTCACTGACCATTTAACTTTGGCTTGGGGCAAAGTACCTTTTCTAATTTCTCCATAAGCATGTGTGATAGGACTATTATTGTGTCTCTTAACAGCAATATAAAAACAAATTAGGAAATCTTAAAGTGATTTCTACTTCTCTAGGGAGAAAATCTTTATTAAATTAGCAGTAGGTTAAGATAATATTTATTCCACATTTTCCTTGGGCAAATGACAACACTATGTTTAGTGTTTCTTACTGTTTCTGTGCATGTATTTGTCTGTAATGTGTATGAATGTCTCTGAAACAGTAATTTTCGAATGTAAAGTAAAAGGGAAGATAATATTTTACTCAGTAAAGATTGGTTATTTCAAAGTTATCTTTATATGTATTGTTCCATGCATCCCAATTGAAATGTTATGTCATTGGTCTGACTACATATTTAGAGCAAGTCAAAAGAAGCAGTTTTCAGAGAAAGTGACCAAAAAAATAAAAAAAAAAATTCAAAGGACTAAGACTTCCCTCTGGTTTCCATTCAGAGATGTAGGGAGCTGCAAAAAGTGAAGTCTCCAATCTTACAGTAAAAATAAACGAAACACGCATCAGATTCATAATCTTTTTTTGATCCACTTGAGAGCTGGGGTTGCATAGCAACCAACTGGCCTCAAATCTAAGGAGAGACAGGCAAGGAGAGAAAAGACTGGAGCCCTGGATTTCTTGTGCAAGAAATGGTCAGACTGGCAGGAGTGGTTTAGCTTGGGTGATTGATATGTTGGCATATGTGCTAGTAACAGGAGTGAAGCCTCTGAGAGTGGCACATTCTTCTTGCCATTTTGTTCACAAACCATCTGGTGGTCACAGAAAGACTGAGAAAATACTGATAATGTCTCTTACATAGTGCAGAACAGCAGGAGGGCACCGGGAGCTCCCAGTAGGGATGGGGGTGAGAACACTGCTAAGATACCCATCCCCATCTCTCCTACTGAACAAAAGCCTTCATCTGTAGGGAAAAAGATAGCAAACACTGTTGTCATTAGGGCACTGGTGAAACTCCATTACAAGTGAGGGAAAAGTAGAGGGGAACAACTCTATCCCTGGGGAAAGGTCAGCAGAGATATGGTGTCTTCCTAAGACTGAGACTTTATTTGAACAACATGAAACACCTACCACCACCACCATTATCACTAGGTTAACAGGCTTAGAATAGAAAGGATCTTGCCAGAGAGAGAACATCTCTGAGATGCAGTGCAAAGCTCTCAGCAGAATAAATACTCAGGAAAAATTAAGAAACAAACAAAAAATATCTGAAAGACTAACCCATTCTCTAAATATATAGTGTTTATTTAGAGGAATTTGAAGGCTATAATACATTAAGGGTAACATAGTAAAAAATCTCAAAACCAGGCCAACTCTTAGAGTAATTCTCTCACTCAAGGTCCCAGTGAAAGGAAGGATTACCCATTTCCAGGTGTGTAGTTCTACTTACCTCAGTCTTTGCTATTCCATATAAGGAGTCCAGCTTTCAAAAACAACTAAAAATTATGAAGCACATAAGACAGGATGAAGCAACATACTTCAAGAGACAAGGTAACCATGGCATAGATGTTTGGACTATGTTATAGGGAAATTAACTAAATTTAATAGGTTAAAAGTTTAATGGAAAAGGTTGGCAATATTCAAGATTAAATGTGTAATCTCAGCAGAGAAAGTGAAACTCTAAGGAAGAATCAAGTGGAAGTTCTAGAAATGAACAACATTGTAACAGAAATGAAAAACGCCTTTGAAGGCTCATCTGTAGACTCAATTCAGCCAAAGAAAGAATTGCTGAGCATCAAGATAGATGAAAAGAAATTACCCAAACTGAAAAAAATGAGAATTCTGGATTTGTACTGATAAGAAAATTTTGTTTTATCTTTGTTACAAAGGTGGAAGTGAGTTGACATCAGCCTTAGAAGGTAGTCCTTTGGAGAGAATCCATGAGTGATGGTTGACATTTTAAAAAATATTTTCAGCTTTTATTTTAGATTCAGGGATACATTTTCAGATTTGTAACATTGGTATATTGTGTGATAGTGAGACTTGATCCTGTCATCCAGGTACTGATCACAGTAGCCAATGGTTACTTTTTCAACACTTATCCCACCCCTCCTCCCCCGCAGTAGTCCCAGTGTCTATTGTTTCCATCTTTATGTCCAAAAGTACCCAGTGTTTACCTCCCTCTTTTAAATGAGACCATGTAGTATTTTGTTTTCTGTTTCTCCATTATGTTGCTTGGCATAATGGCTTCCAGCTATACCCGTGTTCCTGCAAGGATATGTTTTCATTCTTTTTTATGGCTATGTAGTAATCCATGGTGTATATGTACCACATTTTCTTTATTCCATTTTGGTCATTTTATACACATAAGGGAGTGTTCATCTGTACTACATGACTTCTGGGATTTAAGATACTCTTTTTAATTTTGAAATTTTAAACATTTTGGCTCAGGTCAGCACCCAAATCCTAAGTCAAGTCAGACCCCAAGAACTAAGGAGATTTTTACTTTTCGGACTGAAACTTTTAGAAAAAGAGAGAATAGTGCTTCCAGAATTGACTAAAAACTCCAAATAACTTTAATTTAAAAGGAATTTCCACGATGTCATAACCAATAGAGAAAGGCACAACTAGACACTCACTGATGAAAACATAAAAAGGCAACAAGATGACAATTTAATATGAATGTTCTAAACCTGGGACTTGACCAGATAATCATATGTCATGTTTCTTGGTATTAGTTACACTTGTTTGCTGTCAGCACACACCAAAGGACGTGAGTGTAAAACATTAAGCAGACGTCTATGTTCTCTTAAAGACCCTTTCTTTCTCACTGTCATCACTAATAAGCATTGCTCTTTTCTGATCTCTGTCCACAGGGGTTAGGTTAGCCTCCTGGCTTTCTATCTCCTTATCTCGGAATCTTTCTCATCCCAATTACTATGCTAAGTAATTCAGCTTTGCCCCAGCTTCCACCTCCAAACTTACTTACCAAAGCCCAAGATGGTGCTCAGTAAACAAGGGCCTGATGCTATCAGGAATTCTCTCATAAAATTCAGGGGAGGTTGTAAATGAAATTTTCCCCCTGTTACACATGTAACGTGAATGGCTGGCTATGATGGTGCATGCCTGTGTGACAAGCTTCTTAAGAGGCAAAAATGTAAGAGTGCTGAGCTCAAGGGTTTTGGCCTGCAGCGCACTAGAACTAAATTTAGCAACATTATGTTATGGAACCATAAAGAGATTTCTGTTTCTCATCAGCTGGGGAAAAAATGCTCAAAAAGATACTTGAGCTCAACCATGACATCCTTGATGCCCTGTTTTTTAAAATCCACTTGTTTAAAAATAATATTTTACTTTCAATTTTTTATTTAAATTATTTTGCATTTTAAAAAATTTTACTTTAGGTTCTGGGATACATGTGCAGGTCATGCAGGATGCAGGGTTGTTGCATAGGTGCATACATAACCAGGTGGTTTGCTGCCTCTATTCCCACTTTGACTATATCCAGCATTTTTCCCCATGTTATTCCTCCCCAACCCCTGCTGTCCCTCCCCTACCCCCCTCAACTGCCCCCAGTGTGTGATGCTTCTCTCCCTAAGTCATACTGCTTATTTTAGGTATGTATCTGCCACTAAATTATAATGGAATAATAATATATTTGAATTATATGTATTTGCTAATGCGTATTGTAATTAATGTTTTATATATGTACTCTTTTCTGTATTTGATTTACATATTTATATATAATATAGACATATTTATATATAATATAGAATTATATTTATTTATATATATATTTGATTTATAACACATATTTGTCTTAGGATCATATATTTAGTTTCAACTTTTTTGTGTGTATTGTGGGTACTTTTAAATCAAATACTATTACTGATGCTGATATTTTTATATTATGGAAATACACACACACACACACACACACACACACACACAAATACCCTTGTCATTCTGTGCCAGAACTGTAATGTGATTCAACAGAGGGAAGAACCTTCCAGGATGAAAACAGAGCAGAACAAAATTCATATGCTGGTTAAAACAAAGATGTTTAGCAACAGCCAATGGTGAAAATAAAAACAGATATTCCAGCCTTTTTTTTATGCCTTCAGATGACTCTTTATATTAATTTTAATGACAAGTTCAAGATTTCTTCAAGTATATAATAATTCCTACAAACTTAAAGTATTATGCACTGCTATGTTTTATTCACCTTTTTGTAACTAAGTTATGATATATTTGCTACAAGAACGTTGAAAAGATTTCAGTACAAATTGCACTTGTACATATTGTCAGCAGGCATTATTTGGAGAAATCTTTAAGGAACAGAGCTGTGTTTGGATAATGGCAGAAATATGAAGTGGTAACATTTAATTCTGTCAGAAAAATTTATTTTATTCGCCAGAAGAAAAATAAAACATAAAGGTTTATAATAAACAAAGGTTTGACTTTGATATGAGAAAAAAAATACAATAAAACAAGGGAGTCCATAAATTGAACTTAAGTTTGCTGACATTTTTATTTTTTTCATGTTAGTTCATGTAACTAACAATGAACTCTAATATCCTAGAGTACATTTATTTCACAACAGCATTATTTACTTCTATTCTATTCTTAATATTAGTTGGGAACACCCTCATTTTACAACGCACATTTCAAAGCAAAAAAAGTAACATATTATTCCTCAAAAATAAACATTTCTAAAGATGAAAAATTTAGAATATTCTTTGTTATTTATCCCTTCATGTTATAGTGTGTATTTCCAATATTAAAATTAAGTTGACAAACATAATACAGACATAATATAACCATGTTAACCCTTAAATAACATAAGTTTGAACTTCATGGATCCACTTATATGTGGACTTTTTTGCCACTGTCACCCTAAGAGAGCAAGATCAGTTTCTCCTCCTCCTCCCTCAGCCTACTTAAAATGAGGATTATAAAGATGAAGACCTTTGCAATGATTCACTTCCACACTTCCACTTAATGAATAGTAAATATATTTTCTCTTTCTTATAATTTTCATAGCAGCATTTTTTCTCTAGCTTGCATTATTATAAGAATACATATATAACACCTATACAAAATATGTGTTAATTGGTTATTTACATTATGAGTAAGGCTCCCATTCGACAGTGGCTATTAGTAATTAAGTTCTTGAGTAGTTAAAAGTTAAATGCAGATTTTCAACTGCTCAGAGATTGGTACCCCAACCCTGTGTTGCCAGCATTAGCCTAGGACCTAATTACATGGCTGACTGAATAATTAAAAAATAAAGGAAGTAATAATAACAAACAATGACAGTAATTCCTGGCCTTCATTGAATGCCTATGTGTTGGTGCAGTGTCATGAATTTGACATGGATCATGTCAATTAATTGCCACAACCCTACAATACTATTATTATTCACCATATTATATATGAAGAAAATTGGACAGAGTAACACAGAAACATTTAAAATATTTAAAAATCCTTCATTGTTTTAACAGCTTACCATAACTGTGAATAACTGAGTCAAAATGAATATGGAATTTTCCAATCATACTTAATGAAAAAATAGCCCAGAACATGAGTCCATTTATGAAGTTTTGAATATAAACTATGACAAGTTACAAGCTATAAAAAACGGAAAGAAAAGCAAACAAAAGGGAAAAATGAATAAAACATTCATTTTGGTCAATGTCACGTCATTTGGAGTATGGGTGGAGGAGTTGAGAGGAGTGCTGCTTACATTGAGGAATTTTTTTCTGGGGACTTTTAATTTCTTCAGAGAGTTTACTTCCATTGCTTACCTGGATAGCAGCCACACTGATAGCATTCTGATTTCTGGACAGAGGAGAGAGCAAGGATCTAATTTTTCTCTATGAAGACTTGCAATTAATCTGCTGGTTTTCAGTCCCTTGCCTCATCATCTAGAGTGGGATCATCAGGGAGAGCTTCACGGAAGGGAATAATTGCTCCACATATAAATGGTATCTGATAAAGTATTAAAAATATACCCCAAATAATACAAAAAGTCATAACAAGTTAGTGCTCGGTAATAATTGATAGGATACACTAATATAATACTTCTTTTTTTTTTTTTTTTTTTT
>NW_016107431.1:5150689-5193267 GCF_001604975.1 Cebus imitator
GCAACCTCCGTCTCCTGGGTTCAGGCAATTCTCCTGCCTCAGCCTCCTGAGTAGCTGGGATTACAGGCACGTGCCACCATGCCCAGCTAATTTTTTGTATTTTTAGTAGAGACGTGGTTTCACCATGTTGACCAGGATGGTCTTGATCTCTTGACCTCGTGATCCACCCGCCTCGGCCTCCCAAAGTGCTGGGATTACAGGCTTGAGCCACCGTGCCCAGCCCAATATAATACTTCTAATAACTACTTGTATTAGTCTGCTCAAGCTGCTATCACACAATACCAAAGGCTGGGTGACTTAAATTGCATTTATTTTATCCCCTCTGGAAGCCTGGGAAGCCCAAGATCAAGATGCCATCACAGCATCTGATGAGGACTCCCCATTGGGCTTTAGATGGTCACCTCACTGTGTGCTCACATGGCCTCTCCTTGGTACCTGTGCACACAGAACAAGCTCTATGGCATCTCCTCTTTTAAGGACACCAATCTTGTTGACCGGGGCCTTACTCTTATGACATCATTTAATCTTAATTACTTCCTTACCCCAAATACAGCCACACTGGGGGTCAGAGCTTTAATGTATGAATTTTGATGGACTTATGCATTCTGTCTGTAATACTGTTCATCTATACAATTTATTCACGTTTAGCCTAATTACAAATCCAGGATAGTAAATTGCATGTAGTTGTCATGTCTCTTTAGTCTCCCCCAATCTGGTACAATTCCTTTGTGATATGGTTAAGCTTTGTGTCCTCACCCAAATCTTATCTTGAATTGTAATCCCCATAATCCCCATTTGTCAAGGGAGAGACCAGGTGGAGGTAATTGAATCATGGTGATTGAATCATTGGAATTTAAGTTCCAGGATATGCATGGGGTGTTTTCCCACATGCTGTTCTCATGATAGTGAGTGAATTTTTAGGAGATCTGATGGTTTTATAAGGGGCTCTTTTTCTTTGCTCAGCACTCTTCCCGTCATGTTATGAAGAAGGTGTCTCGCTTCCCCTCCACCTTCTGCCATGATTCTAAGTCTTCTGAGGCCTCCAAGCCATGCTGAACTGTGATTCAATTAAACCTCTTTCCTTTATAAATTACCCACTCTCACAGTCTCGGGCAATTCTTTTAAAAATATATATTATTTATTTTAAGTTCTAGGATACACATGCAGGACATACAAGTTTGTTACATAAATAAACATGTGCCATCATGGTTTGCTGAATCTATCAACCCATCACCTAGGTATTAAGCCCCACATCCATTAGCTATTTACCTTGATGCTCTCCCTCCTCCCATACCCCTGACAGGCCCCAGTGTGTGTCATTAACCTCCCTGTGTCCATGTGTTCTCATTTTTCAGCTCCCAGTTATAAGTGAGAATATGTGGTATTTGGTTTTCTATTCCTGTTAGTTTTCTGTTGATAAGGGCCTTCAGCTCAATCCATGTCTCTGCAAAGGACATGATCTCATTCCATTTTTATGAACACATAGTATTCTGTAGTGAATATGTACCACATTTTTTTAATCCTGTGTGTCATTTACATTTTGAGCAATTATTTTTAACAATATTAAAAGGGACTAATATACTTGGTCACTCTTTTTCTATCATAACCATTTATGACACTTATGAAGAGTATTGAAAAGTTATCTTTTATAATGTCCGTGTCCCAAATTTCTGATATTTTCTCATATTTACATTATGGTTATTAATTATTGGCATAAATAGCACAAAATTATTGTTCCCTTCTCAGAGCAACAAACCAGGGGACTGATGATAACAGTACATCTCAGTACTGGTGAAGTCAACGTTGATCATTTGATTAAGGTGCTGTGTATCAGGTTTCTATACTGTTACATTGTGGGGAGATAAACTGACACTATGCAGAATGCCCTGTTTCTCATTATGCTCTCATCCACTCTTCTCAGCATCTGTAAATTTATTCTTGCCTGTAACAATTATTTCTATGGTGATTGCTCAATGGTGATTTTTCTATCAGACCTTCCAAGTTCAAATGTTACTGTAAGGAAGAACTGTCCCTTCTTCATGTGTTTATTTATTTAACTGTTCATTTGCATCAATCTGCAATCATGGATAGTCATTCTATTTTATGGATTATAATGAACCACTATCATTATTGCCATTCAAATTATCCCCAATTTTTTGTAATTGGGAGTCCCGTCAAGCTGATTCTTGTGCTCATCCAACTAACCTCCACAATTTTTAAAAGTAGATTTGATTTTTCAAACAGTTTAACATTTACAGAAAAAAAAACAAGCTAGCTATTCAAGAGGCTGAGAGGGGAGAATGGCATAAGCCTGGGAGGTCGAGGCTATAGTGAGCTCTGATAATACCACTGGGCAACAGACTGAAACCCTGTCTTAAAAAGAAACCACAAAAAAAAGGTAAGAAAATAATACAGACAGTTCTCACATACCCAAAACTCAGTTTGCCCCATTATTAATGTATTAGTCCATTTTCATGCTGCTGATAAAGACATACCTGAGACTGGGAAGAAAAAGAGGTTCAATGGACTTACAGTTCCACATGGCTGGGGAGGCCTCACGATAATGGCAGAAGGTAAGCAGGAGCAAGTCGCATCTTATGTGGATGGCGGCAGACAAAAAGAGAGAGAGAGCTCATTCAGAGAAACTCCTGCTTTTAAAACCATCATACCTCCTGAAACCAATTTACTATCATAAGAACAGTGCAGGAAAGACCCACCCCCATAATTCAATCACCTCCCACCGGGTCCCTCCCACAACACATGAGAATTGTGGGAGTTAAATTCATGATGAGATTTGGGTGGGGACAAGCCAAACCATATCATTCTGCCCCAGTCCCTCCCAAATCTCATGTCCTCACATTTTAAAACCATTCACAGCTTCTCAACAGTCTCCCAAAGTCTTAAGTCATTTCAGCATTAACTAAAAAGTCCACAGTTCAACGTCTCATCTGAGACAAGTCAAGTCCTCTCCACCTATGAGGCTATAAAATCAAAAGCAAGTTTGTTACTTCCTAGAAACAAAGCAGGTACAGGCATTGGGTAAATACAGCCATTCCAAATGAGAGGAATTGGCCCAAACAAAGGGGCTTCAGGCTCGATGCAAGTCCAAAATCCAGTCAGGCAGTCAAATCTTAAAGCACCAAAATGATCTCCTTTGACTCCATGTCTTGCATCTGTATCACATTGATGCAAGAGGGGGGTTCCCATGATCTTGAGCAGCTCTGCCCTTGTGGCTTTACAGGGTACAGTTTCCTCCTGACTGCTTTCATGGGCTGGTGTTGAGTAGCTATGGCTTTTCCAGACCCACGTTATAAGCTGTCAGTGCATCTACGATTACGGGTCTGGTGGATGGTGGTCCTCTTCTCACAGATATTCTAGCTGGTGCCCTAGTAGAGACTCTGTATGGGGGCTCCAATCACATATTTCCTGTCAGCATTGCCCTGTCAGAGGTTCTCCATGAGAGGAGAACTTCTGCCTGGACATTCAGGCATTTCCATACATCCTCTGAAATCCAGGTGGAGGTTTCCAAACCTCAATTTTTGACTTCTGTGCACCCACAGGCTCAACACCATGTGGAAGCTGCCAAGGCTTGGGGATTGCAACCTCCGGAGCTACAGCCCAAGCTGTACCTTTTAGTAACAGTTGGAGTGGCTGGGACAAAGGGCAACAACTCCCTAGACTGCACACAGCACAAGAACCCTGACCCCTGCCCACAAAACCATATTTTCCTCCCAGGCCTTCAGGCCTGTGATGAGAGGGATTCTGCAAAAATCTCTGACAATTTCCCCACTGTCTTGGTAAATAACATTTGGCTTCTGGTTACTTACCAAATTTCTGCAGCCAGCTTGAATTTCTCCTCAGAAAATGGGTTTTTCAGAGTGTAAATTAGTTCAACCATTGTGGAAGACAGTGTGGTGATTCCTCAAGGATCTAGAAATAGAAATATCATTTGACTGAGCAATCCCATTACTGGGTATATGCCCAATCGATCTATTATAAAGACACATGCACATGTATGTTCATTGCAGCACTGCTTACAACAGCAAAGACTTGGAACCAACCCAAATGCCCATCAAAGATAGACTGGATTAAAAAACTGTGACACATATACACCATGGAATACTATGCAGCCACAAAAAAGAATGAGTTCATGTCCTTTGCAGGGATGTGGATGAATCTGGAAATCATCATTCTCAGCAAACTGACACAGAACAGAATACCAAACACTACATGTTCTCATTCATAAGAGGGTGTTGAACAATGAGAATACATAAAGGGAGGGGAACATCACACACTGGGGTACTTTGGGTAGGGTGCTAGGGGAGGGATAGCAGGGGGTGGGGAGATTGGGGAGGGATAACATTAGAAGAAATACCTAATATAGGTGACAGGGGTATGGAAGCAGCAAGCCACCATGGCATGTGTATGCCTATGTAACAATCCTGCAAGATCTGCACATGTAACCCAGAACTTAAAATTAAATAAATAAATAAAAAGAAAAGAAAATCGGTTTTTCTTTTCAAGCCCATCATCAGGCTGCAAATTTTCTGAAGTTTTATGCTCTATTTGTCTTTTAAAACTGAATTCTTTTAACAGCACCCAAGTCACCAAGTGCCAAACTTTCCCACATTTTCCTTTCTTAGCCCCCACAAACTGTTTCAATCTTTGCCTGTTACCCTGTTCCTAAGTTGCTTCCACATTTTCGTGTATCTTTTCAGCAACAGCCCACTCTACTGGTACCAGTTTACTGTATTCGTCCATTTTCAAGCTGCTGATAAAGACATACCTGCAACTGGGAAGAAACAGAGGTTTAATGGACTTACAGTTCTATATGGGTGGGGAGACCTCATAATCATAGCAGAACTCAAGGAGGAGCAAGTCGCTTCTTGCATGGATGGCAGCAGGCAAAAAGAGAGAGAGTTTATGCAGGGAAACTCCCATTTTTAAAACCATCTGATTTTATGAGACTCATTTGCTATCATGAGAACAACATGGGAAAGAGCTGCCCCCATAATTCAATCACCTCCCACCGGGTTCCTCCCATGACATGTAGGAATTATGGGACTTACAATTCATGATGGGATTTGGATGGGGACACAGCCAAATCATATCAACTAATATCCTAAACTAGTATATTACATTTGTTAGCATTAATGAACCAATAGTAACACATTATTATTAAGTCCACAATTTATTCAATTTTCTTTAGTTTTTACCTAATGTCCTTTTTTAAAATCCCACAATTTCATCCAAGAATTGCCACAATACATTTAATTATCAAGTCTTCTTGGTTGCTTTTGGCTGAAAGAGCAGGAAAATAGAAAAGTGTGAATATTGTTCAGTATAAAAACACATATACAACCATCTGTATCTATATTAAGCTTAACATGATTTTATATTCATGTCTCCAACATTAATCTATTACTATATGAATTTTTCCAGCCTCCTCGCATTCCTTATCTGTAACCTCCTACTCCAGCACTTAGAAAACTTGTTCTCATTATCCAACATTCTTAAGTGTTCAATTCCAGCATACTAGCAAGGCAGGATTAGGATTGTTAACCTATACTGCTACGTGAAACAACTTTATCAAGAGTAGAGTGCTAGCTGGGTGCAGTGGCTAATGTCTGTAATCCCAACACTTTGGCACAGTAGCTTGAGTCCAGGAGTTGTAGACCAGCATAGGAAACAAAGTGAGAACTTGTCTTTACAAAAAGAAAATTTAAAAATTAGCTCAGTGTGGTGATCTGTGCCCATTGTCTCGGTTACTTGGGAGGCTGAGGTAAGAGGATCATTTGAACTCTGGTGGTTGAGGCTGCAGTGAGCTGTTATCATACAACTGCACTGCAGCCTGGACAACAGAGCAACATCTTATCTCTAAAAAGAAGGAAAAAAGAAGAGTGAATGCATGTATGAAGTTTATGTTTGCCTTTAGTTGTATAGACTCTGCTCGAAGGCACTTTTCTCTCAATCCCCTTCATTGAGGTTATTCAATAGTTCATAATACAGTTAGACCCACTTTTCACAATCTATATTTCTTTCTATGACCTACAGACCTCATAAGTAATTTCTGCCTTTAAAAAAATTTTTTTCCTAGAGACTAGTTCTCGCTCTGTCACCCTGGCTGGAGTGCAGTGACATAATCACAGCTTACTTCAGCCTTATACTCTTGGGCTCAAGCAATTCTCCCACCTCAACTTCTTGAGTAGCTAGGACTACAGGCACATACCAGTATGCTAGGCTGATTTTTTATTTTATTTTTTTGTAAAGACAGCATCTGGCTATATTGCCCAGTCTGGTCTCAAACTCCTGGCCTCAAAATATTCTCTTGCCTTGACCTCCCAAAGTGCTGGAATTATAGGCCACCAGGTCTGGCCCATTATTAATTGTTTTAGGTTGCAACTGTTAAAATAAATTTGACATGTAGTAAAGTTCTATGGGTTTTGACACATGCAGAAAATCATATATCAATCATTATATGGTTATACAGAATAGTCTTACTGCCCTAAAAATTCTATATCTTTCACCTACTCAACTTTCCCCCTCTTCCAAATCTTCTGGCAATCATTCATCATTTTACTGTCTTTGTAGTTTTGCCCTTTCCAGAATGTCATATAATTGGAATTATACAGTATGTAGCCTTTTTAAAACAACTTTTAAAATCTAACAATGCATAACAGTATGCATTTAAGGTTCACCCATATCTTTTTATCCCTTAAAGTCTTATTTCTTTTTGTTGTTATTAATATTTCACAGAATGGATGTTTATTCACCTATTACAATCCATTTTGGTTGCTTCCAGATTGGGGAAATTATGAATTATGATAAAGCCATTATAGACATTTTTATGTGGAATTTCATGTGGACATAAGATTTAAAATTTGTTGGATGAGAATTCAGGTACACATTGCTGAATCATATGCTAAGATTATGTTCAGTTTTGTAAGAAATTGCCAAACTCTCTTCCAAAGTTGCTGTACCATTTGGCGTTAATATCAGCAACAAATGCTTTGCTTTCTTCACCAGCATTTATATTGTCGAGTTTTTGGATTTTAGGTACTCTAATATGTATATAGAGCTATGTGTAGTTTTCCATATAAAGATCTTCATATTAGGTTGTTAGGACCACAAGAAATTACCACAAACTGGAGGCTTAGACAACAGAAATTAATTATCTTGTAGTTCTGGAGGCTACAAATCTGTGATCAAGGTGCCATCAGGGTTTCGTCTGAATGATGTTGAGGAAAATCTGCTCCATGCCTTCCTGTAAGTTTCTAGGTGGTTTGCTGGCAACTTTGACTTCTCTCGCTTGTGTGCATCGCCCTAATCTCTTCCTTCATTTTCACATGATGTTCTGTGTACACGTCTGTGCCTAAATGTCCTCTTTTAATAATAACATTGGTCATAAAGGATTAGTACCCACTCTAATGAACTCAATTTAATTACCTGTGTAACTTCATGTAAGGTCACATTATAAGGATTTCAATATATCTTTTTTTATGGATATGACTATTTATTCCTTAAGTTATATCAGATTTTGTCTTATGTATTTTGATGTAAAGGGTCTGCACAATAAGGAGTGTTACGTCTTCCTGGAGAATGAACTCCCTTTATCGTTATGTAATACTACCTTATCCTTAACAGTTTCCTTTTTTCTGAAGTTTGCTTTGAATGAAATTAATATAACTACTCCAGTTTTGTTTTATTTACCACTAGCATAGTATATCTCTTTATTTTTAATCTGTCTTTATACTTAAAGTAGCTTTCCTCTAGACAACACAATAATTTAACTCTTTTTTGTATCCAGTTGACAATATCTTTATTTTAATTGGTGTATTTAGACTATACACATACAAAAATATTATTCATATAGATTGATATCTACCATAATTGTTTTTATTCATTACATATATAATTTGTCTGCATTCTCTGGTTTTATTTAAACATTTTACATTATTTCATTTTGTTTCTATTATTCTTTTTCATGCAAATGTTTTAGTGGTTGCCTTAAATTTTGCAATATACAGTAACAAGTAATATAAGTCCACTTTCCAATAAGTTTTTACTTCTTTACATTTAGTGCAGGTACCTTATAATAAAGTATTGCCAGTTCCTCCTTTCTAACTTTTATAACATTGCTGTCGTATCACCTATCCAAATGCTACAAGTCATCTAATGCACTGCTAGTGTTATAACTTAAAAACAGTTCTCTTTTAGATCAGTTAAGAAAACCAAAACATTTTATATACCTTGATTTATTCCTTCTTGATGTTCTTCCTTTCTTTACATAGATCTGGAATTCTGTCCTATTTTCATTTTCCCTGAAAAAATCTTTTATTGTTTAGTTGAGGGCAGTTCTGCTGGCAATGAATTTACTCCTTTTTTATTTTTTGAAGAAAATCTCTATGTCTCCTTTACTTTTGAAGGATAATTCACTGGATAGAATTCTAAGTTGGTGTTTTCTTTTTTTCTTTCTTCCTTTCAACATTAAATATTTCACTCCACTCTCTTTGATCTGGATTTCTATTTTCATTTTCCCTGAAGAAAATCTTTTGTTGTTTAGTGGAAGGCAGTTCTGCTGGCAATGAATTTACTCCTTTTTCATTTTTTGCAGAAAGTCTCTAGGTTTCCTTTACTTTTTATGGGTAATTCCCTGGATAGAATTCTAAGTTGGAGATTTTTTTTTTTTTCTTTCAACACTAAATATTACACTCCACCCTCTTTGGAGGGTACAGTATAAATTACAGATTTAATTTTATCTTTTACCAAATGACTATCCAGTTTTCCCAGAACCATTTATTAAAATGTTTATTTTTGCCACAGGGATTTGAATTAATACCATTATCATATATTTAATTTCCAAAGGCATTTGCATCTATTTTGGGGCTATACATTCTATTCTGCTGTTCTATACATTTATCAATATACCAGTAACATCCTGACTTAATTATAGAGTCTTTAGAATATATTTTAATGTCTGATAGAGCTTGTCTCCTTTTGTAGTTTTCTTTTTCAGTATTTTGCTGCCTATATTTTTCTGTTTTTTCAAATATGAATTTTAATATCAAATTGTTTAAAACCATAAAACACTTGTGATATTTTATTGAGGTTGTCTTTAGTATACAAATGAACACAGGGAAAACGGATGTCTTTTTATGTTTTTTTTCGCTATTTAAAAAAGAGATTGTTTTCATTTATTCATCTACTTTTCAATTCTTGAGAATTTTTTGTATATTTCTTATGTTTATTTCTATTACTTCATTTTTGTTGTTATTGTAAATGGGAGTTCCTTCTACCTTTATATTATGTAGCTTGTTATTTTTTGTGTATATGAAAGCTATTCATTTAAATATGTTAATTTGATATCCTGCTTCCTTGCTGAATTTTAATGGTTTATCAAGAATTCTCTCATATTTTCCACATATACTCTACAAACAGAGATTATTTTACTTCTTTTTTAATCAATACTTATGCTTGTTTTTTTCTCTTCTATAACTGGAAAGCAAAATGTTTTGTTCAGAAAATAGCACACATATTTGTCTTTTTCCTGATTTGTGCAGATATGCTGCACATTAAGTAAGATACTCACATTAATACTAAGGAATTATTGTATTTAAAAATGTTCCTTGATTTCCATTTCCTCTAGTATTGCTATCAAGAATGACAGAAGGCTTTTTCACCATTTGTGGAAATAATTTTATGAAACTTTACCTTAGATCTACATTCACATTGTACTGATGGATTTCCTAATTTTGAATCACTTTGCATTATTGGAATAAGTTATAGTCCGTGAAGGTATAGTATTTTCCTAATGCAGAGTTAAGTTTATGTTAAGTTGGATTATCTTTGCTAATATTTTACTTAGTATTTTTACATCAATATTTATAGATTATATTAGCCTGAAGTTTTCTTTTTTATTTATTTAATTTTTTACATTTTTTTTTAACTTTTAAGTTCAAGGGTACATGTGGAGGTTTGTTTATAAAGGTAAACTTGTGTCATGGGAGTTTGTTCGTTGTACAGATTATTTCATCACCCAGGTATTAAACTTAGTACCCATTGGTTATTTTTTTGAATTCTCTCCCTCCTCCTACCTTTCACCCTCCAATAAGCCTCAATATGTGTTATTCCCCTCTATGTGTTCATGCGTTTTCATCATTCAGCTGCCACTTACGCAGTGAGAACATGTAGCATTTGGTTTCTCTGTTCTTGTGTTAGTTTGACAAGAATAATGGCCTCCAGCTTCATCCATGGTCCTGCAAAGGACATGATCTCATCTCATCATTTCTAATGACTGCATAGTCTTCCATAGTATATATGTTCCATATTTTCTTTATACTTCTGTGTCAATGTTATACTTGTTTCATAAAACAATTAGAAAATATTGCTTTATTTTCTGTACTCTGGAAAAATTTCGAGAGTATTGGAAAATCCAACTTCAAAAATTATTAGAATTCCGTAGTAAAAAACATCAGAGTTGGTCCTTTTGTGTGTGTATGTAGTAGTAACATAAAAAAAATTCTTTACTTATTCTATAAAATCTGTCTGTGCTTTTTTAAAAATGATGCCCGTATTACCTACAAATTATTTATTTAGTTGGTCTAAATTTTAAAATTTGTTTCTATAGAGGCCTAAAAAGTTTTCTTTCATATTTAAGAATTTTTTTTTCTATTTCAACTGACAGCTCCCTGTTGTCATTTCATTTCTGTATTGGGTCTTTTCTATCTTTATTTTGATTGGGTCTTTTCTATCTTTATTTTGATTAATCATTTTTTAATAAACAGAAATTTGATTCATTAAGTCTACAGTTTACATATTCTATTTTATTTATTTCTGTTTATTATCTCCATATGTTTGTCTATCTGGTTTCTTTAATTTACTTTGTTCCTCTCTATTTTCATTTTGAACCAAATATTTATCTTATTCTTTTATTTCTACAGATAAAGCGTTTCTTAAGATGAATTTTTCTCAGATAGCTGTTTAACTGCATCTCAAATTCTTATATATAGTGCTCCCATTATGGCTACTTTCCAGGAATTCTGTAATTTGTATCTGTGTTTTCCACTTTACCCAACAGTTGTTTAATGGAAGACATTTAAATTTAAAGGTAGGAGGACTTATAAAAAATACTTTCTAATTTTACTGCATTGTTATCTGAATATGTTTTTCATAATATTTTTACTTTGTAGGACTTAGTGATATTTTCTTTGTAATTTAATGTGTTCAATGTTTGTGATTATTTCATGGATATTTGAGAATAAGATGTGTCCTTAATTATTAGGGTTTGAAAGACATATATATCTATTAAATCTACTTCACTATGTTGTTTAGTTCTTACATCTATTCCCTTTACATTGCCTACTTTGTCTTAAACTGTTAGTGGAGTAGTAAAGTCTCATTATTGTTCTCTTTCTAGCTATGTTTCCTCTTATCTCTTGTAAGTATTATTCATAACAATGGATACTTTATTTTCTCCATATTTATAATATATTTTCTGTGTGAATTTTGGCTTTTGGCATTAAATAGTAAATTTCTTTATCACGTTTCTTACTTTTTGGTTTGAATTCTACTTTTCTGATATCAGAACATTACCACTGCCCTTTTATTGTTTCTGATTGCCCATCATTTCTTTTTTTATCCTTTCTATGTCATTATTTTTATAAGTACTTAATGTACTGCATATGGTTGGGTCATACTTCATTAGTCAAATTGAAAGACTGACCTTATAATGGACAAACTTGATCCTGTTCACGCTTATTGGTCCAACTGAAATGTTTACTCTGAACTCTGTTAAATTTTTACATGTATACATCATGTGATCATTAGCTCTACTTCCTTCTGTAATGTACTTTTTCTTTGTGATTTATAGAAAAATGGTATTTAGGAAGGTTTCTGTTTTTTTTATAATGATTTCCTTTGTACTCTATCTTCTTTAATTATCTTAGTCTTCTGTTGCCTTATACAAAATTTACTATCAGTTTTGTCTGTTTTATGATATCCTTTAATGTCATCTAATCAATAAATTTATTCTATTTTCTTTTTTTCTCCCTTCTCCTCCTAACTTCTAGTTGCATTACTTCTAATTTTTGCAACATATGACATATGTGCATTAGTCTTTTACTCATTGACCCTATCATTCCTTTTGCTGAAGGTTTTCTGGTCATGGCTTGGTTGATTTAGCTTATGCTGACAAAACATTGTTTCTGGGTGTGTTCATGTGAGTGTTTGTGGAAGACATTATCCTTTGAATCAGTAGAGTGAATATAGAAGATCCACCCTTACCAATGTGAGCAGGCATCATCTAATTCCTTTGGGTCCAACAACAAGAAGGAAGAGGAAGGGCGAATTATCTGTCTACCTTTTTGAGCTGGGGCATAAATTTCACCTGCCCTCAGACATTGAAGCATCTACTTCTCAGGCTTTTGGACTCACAATGAATTATACCACCAGTTCTCCAGCTTATATATGGCATACCATGGGAATTCTCAGCTTCCATAATCACATAAGTCAATTTCCACAGTAAATTTTCTCATAAAAATATATGTATATATATGATATATCTGTTATATCATATTGTTTCTGTTTTTCTGGAGAATCCTGGATAATATGAGTATTGATATGATACATATGATAATATGGCTGCTCAAGAGCAGCCATAGGCAACCCATAAATGCGTATTTATGACTGTGTTCTAACAAAACTTATTTTCAAAAGCAGGTCAGATTCCTGCTTTAGCAGGTGCCTCAAGGAGTGTTCATGGATTCAGAGTTTGTTAAGTTCTTATATGCCTGAAACCGATTTCTATAACCTCAATACTTGAAAGACAACTTGTAGTTTGTAATTCATACTATATTATATAGCTAGATGTAGTTTTTAATTCATATGATATTTGAGTTTTTTGAAGATGCTAATCCATAAAATGTTCATACCAGGCTAATTATTTTGTACTTGCAATTATTTGATTATGTCTCTTTGTGGCCATAAGAACATTTTTCTTCATCTTTAAATCTAATAATTTTACTAGAATTGGCCTTGAAGTTGTTATTCTGGGCTAATTTCCACAGGTGTCTCATAGATCCTTTAAACATGTACATTCAGGTTTTCTTTTATTTCTACAAATATTTCCAGGTTTATAGTTTGAATATGTTATATGCCATTGTTTTCCTTATCCTCTTCAGGAATACTGATCATGTAAACATTTTTTTTTCTTATTTTCTACCATTTCTTTCAAAAGCATTTCACATATTCTTCTTTTTAAATTATATTCATTCTTTTATTATCCTGCCTTTTTCAATGCTCTTTACTACATTTTCACTTACATTTTTCACTGAAGCAGTTTACAATCTGTTTTTGTTTCTGAGATAATTTTGCCTCTTCTTTCATTTATTTCCTGAGATCATTAACTCAATTTTTATGTCTTCCTCTTTTCTCTGCTTATTTCTGTAGTTTTAAATATTCTGATCAAAGATTTTTTCCTATCCCTAAACGTTTGTTTGAGTATATATTTGACTTGTTTTGAAGTGTTATCTTATATTTTGGGGACTGATGTATGGTCTTTTGAGAGGATGATGATGGGATTTCATCAGTTGAGATATGTTGAATTTTCTTTCCTGATCTTTTGATAATAACTCTGTACAGAGTTATTTTCTGTCCATTTTTGTAATGTTAAGATGGTTTACAAAAGTCTTTCTCAGTGACAACCCTATCCATACTGAAGTTTAGATTCTTTTGGACTTGGTTGTTTGTTTGTTTCTTTTTGTCGTTTTTGGTGGTGGTAGTCAGAGGGGCTGGGAGAAAAGGAGGTAAGCCACTTTCTTTGTCTGCAGCTATCAGAGGTTTAACATTTTTTTCTGTTTTTTTAAAAATACAACAATTCAGATGTAGGTGAATTCATTTTTGTGCCCCTTATTTTCTAATTTAATTTTTTTCTACAGAGGTAGTAACTACATTACTGGATGTGTTCTCATCAATACTTTCATGTGATTTTTAATTTTCACATAAATAAGGATTCACCAAAGAATAACATATTCTTGCATATTTTAGTATTAATACAAATATTTTTATACTTTGTGTAGTCAGAAACATGCTTCAGTCAATCAGCATTATCGTTTTGTGATTTACCCATTTTGACACACAAACATTTATTTAATAAATTTCATTTAATAACAGTGATTTTACACTTTAAAATGTATTTACATATTTTACTTTTTCTGAAAATTATTCCTTATTTTTATAAATTATATTAGACTTTAGAACCTCTTTCTACTTTTTTCTGAATATTTATTAAAGATTATCTAGAATGGATAGAAACAAAATAATGAAAAAATATATTTTTTATATATACTTATACATATTATATATACATATTTATATATATATATTTTTTCTGCATAAGAAGTACACTAGAATATCCATCCATGGAAATATATGTATCTGTTTACATATGTATGAGTTTATATACATATATAATGTGTATATATGTGCTTTCCTCTTGAGATAGTCTTGTTATATTTTAGAATCAAGCTTAGACTGGTACTTTAGAAAGAATTAGTAAGCATTTATTCTTCTCTTTTTGCTCTATAATAGTTTGCAAAAGACTGATGCTATTTCTTCCTTACAAATTTTTCAAATTTGTAAAGAATTTAAGGCATTTAGAGCATTTATGCATTTAGGCTAGAATTTTTCTTTATGGAAAGTATTCAATATCTTAAATAGATGATTCTTTGACAGCTGTATCCTACTGGCCTTTAAGTCATATTTTAAATTTATATAGATTAAAATGTGTTCCACTTTTCACTTTAATCTGATCATTGAACTGTGCATTATACACCATGGAATATTATGCAGCCATCAAAAACGATGAGTTTGGGTCCTTTGTAGGGACATGGATGAACCTGGAAACCATCATTCTCAGCAAACTGACAGAAGAGCAGAAGATCAAACACCGCATGTTCTCACTAATAGGCGGGTGTTGAATAATGAGAACACATGGACACAGGGAGGGGAGCACTACACACTGGGGTCAGTTGGGGGGAAATAGGGGAGGGACGGTGGGGGGTGGGGAGCTGGGGAGAGATAGCAAGGGGAGAAATGCCAGATGTAGGTGATGGGGAGGAAGGCAGCAAATCACACTGCCACGTGTGTACCTATGCAACAGTTTTGCATGTTCGTCACATGTACCCCAAAACCTAAAATGCAATAAAATAAATAAATGGGGGAAAAAAAAAAGAAATGTTTATTTTTACAAGAATATACTCCCAGATACATGTATCTTAAATAACTCATATAAATATTTAAATATCTGTAGTTATTAGTTTTACATGTTATTTAAAATCTAAAAGATTACTTAAGAATGTCAATCAATTTTGTAAATATTAAAAAAAAGAAGTGCTTTGTTTAATATTTGGTAATTGAGAATTTTCTAGTTATTTTAATGCATTTTTAGATCATTTAAATGCAGTTTAATTCTATGTGGTAAGAGAACATTCTCTAAATGATTTCAATTTCTGATATTTATTGAAAACTGTATTTATTGCTCAGTATGTGATAATTATGGTTAATATTCAATGAATATTTGGAAAAGAATGTGTATTTGGCAGTGGCTGAATGTATTTTTCCATAAATATTAATTAGGTTTAGTTTATTTATTGTCTTTTTCAGATCTTTTATATATTTACTTATATTTTTTGTCTGCATCTTCTGTTGGCTAATGAAAGGCCTCCCAATGTAATTATCTATGTGTCTACTTTTAAAATCTTGTTATTTACTTCATCTATTTTGCAAATAAGTCATTAAGACTCTTATTATCTATACAAAACATTCCTCATGTCTAGTAATTCATCTTGCTTTAAAGCCTAGAGTGATATTAATATAGTTTAACTCCATTAGGTTAGTGTGTGCATAGTACATCTTCTTCCATCTTTTTCTTTAAGCTTTCTGTCTTCCTATAAAATGTGTATCTCTAGTGAGTTGCACGTAGTGGGTTTTTTTAGTAATATGGTATTAGTTTTTCCTTGCAGTATTTAATCCTTTTACATGTGATATTATTACCTACCTATTTTGTTTTGTCACATCGTGTTAGTCATTATATTTCTATTTGATTTAGCTGTTTACTGTTCTGCTATTTTTGTTTACTGAATTTATGTACATATTTCTATTTACTTATTAATCATATAATTCCCTTGCAATATTTTTTAATGGCTACTCTCAAATATTTCGGCAAGGATATTTAACTTATTACAGTATAATTTGAAACATTATTTGTAAACTTCTCTAATAATACTAGAATCTTAGAATTCTTCCTCTAACTTTTTTGTTTAAGCCAATAAGTTTAACCATGAAATCAACAGGCAATCTGGGACATAGTCATTCCCTTTGGAGAACCAGAATTTGTATGAGGACAGTTTCATCTTGCATTGTCATGAAGCTATTCTGTCAAAATCCTGCAAAGCATTTGTGGATATACAGGAAAACACTAGTGAACAGTGTAGACTATACCCCTATGATATGGTTTTGCTGTGTCCTTACCCAACTATCATCGTGAATTGTAGTTCTTAGAATTCTCATGTGTCTTGGGAGGTAATTGAATCATGGTGATGGTTACCTCCATGCTGTTCTCATGATAGTGAGTTCTCACCAGATCTGATTGTTTTATAAGAGGCTTTCCTCGTCTTTTCTCTGCACTTTTCCTCACTGCCTCCATGTGGAGAATATGTGTTGGCTTCTCCTTACACCATGATTGCAAATTTCTTGAGGCCTCCCCAGCCATGCTCAACTGTGAGTCAATTAAACCTCTTTCCTTTATAAATTATCCAGTCTCAGGTATGTCTTTACTAGCAGGGTGAGAATGGACTAATACACCATAGAACATATCTTCAGAACAGTATAAAATATGGGTCTCTGAAATGGATATATTAGTTAACTTAAAGATTACTCTGTACTGGAAGCTGAAGATTTATTACTGAATATATTTCCCATTCCAAATTAAATATGGTGATGTTTTTCAACATATCACATTATAGTTCTTCAGCAAAATAAATTAGCAGTATAAAGACAATCTAGTAATAAAATGACAATGACAGAAGGGCCAAAAAATGATTACAAACCTCCTTTCTCCAATTACAAACTTTCACTGGAAAAACTAAAGTCAAAATATTAAATTTCCTTTCAAACTAAAGTCCAGTGTAATTAAAATCTAAAATCACACTCACTCACCCTTTGAGTACAAACATCTATAAATCCTTACAATTGATTATCCTTCTCACTCTTAGGAAGAGGGGCTCTTAATGGCTGAATGGAGTTGAAGTTTCTTCATAAGCTGTAGCCTGAGCTGACTTTCATGGGAATGGATGAGATTCATTGCTGTCTTGAGGAGGAGAATCAGTTCAATGCCAAATTTCTGATGTGCTTCACTTTTGTAGAATCAAACATGTTTATGGAACATATAAGATTATTCCAGCATTGAAAACACTATCACCAAATTTAAGAAAAAATTAACATATGTCCCTTAAAGCAATTAACCCCAATGAAGTGATATTCCCAGAAACAAATATAAACCTCTTCCACCTCTTGCTCTTCAATAAAATGATCTTAAACTGAAAAAAAAATATCATACTCATTGAGATATTTGAGATATTAAATTCAACCAGGAGAAATTTAACAAGTGGTTTACTTACTACTTGTTGCACGGAAAATCAACCTATACATCTTGTCTTTGGTAATTGAGACATCACTTACTATCTGCATAGTTTAGAAATTTGCATTATTGATATTCTCTGTCAGCACATCTTATTTGAGGTATCTTTCTTTCTTTTTTTAATTGTACTTTAGGTTCTGGGGTACATGTGAATATCATGCAGGATTGTAGCATAGGTACATACATGGTAAGGTGGTTTGCTGCCTCCATCCCCCCATCACCTATATCTGACATTTCTCCCCATGTTATCTCTCCCCAACCTCCCCAACACCCACTGTCCCTCCCCAACCCCCACCAACAGACCCCAGTGTGTGATGCTCCCCTCCCTGTGTCCATGTGTTCTCATTTTCAACACCCACCTATGAGTGAGAACGTGCGGTGTTTGGTTTTCTGTTCTTGTGTCGGTTTGCTGAAATGATGGTCTCCAGATTCTTATATTCAAACTCTTGTTGACTTGAATGTGGTATGTAGCTATTGACAAAGGTGTTTTCATTCCTCTGTTGGTAGCACATCTTCTGTTCACCCTACAAGATGATAGTTTGTCTTTCATCCATACGTGTTTCAGCAGGATATTCACTTTAGGAAGATTTCTGCAGTGAGGCAGTAGTTGATGCTTCTGAAGCCACTGTCCCCAAAAGCACATGATGACCAAAAGCACTTTGTGTGCTCCTTTGTATCCTTCAGCTCCCAAATATCCCAGGCTTTGCATTCCTTCTGTATCTTTTTCTGTACTATTGAGATATGCTTCTAGTAAATTGTTACCCAGGGTCCTTAAACTTTAATCTGCTTCTTCTAAAAACTTAATTATTTTTAAAAATAGTGTATCTTTAATTAAAAAAGAAATATATATTTATGGTGTACAATATGATGTTTTGATATATGCATACATTGCAGAATGGCTAAATAAAGCTAATTAACCTATACATTACCCATCACTTTTTTGCATCTTGTGAGAAGAATTAAAATCCATGCTGTTTGCAATTTTCAAAGATATAGTACATTGTTAATTATAATCATTGTGTTGTACAATAGATCTCCTGAACTTTGTCATATCTAACTAAAATTTTGTGTCCTTTGACCAACATTTTCCCAGTCTCCCAGCTCCTGCCCCAGTCCCTGGATCATCATTCTACTATCTGCTTCCGTGAGTTTGATATTTTTAGATTGCACATATAAGTGGCACCATGCATTGTTTTTCCTTCTGTGTCTGACTTATTTCACTTAGCATAATGTCCTCTGGGTTCATCCATGTTGCAAATAACAGGATTTTCTTCTTTTTAAAGGTTTAATAATATTCTATTTTGTTTGTATACCCTTTTTTAAATCCTTTCATCCATTAATGGGCACTTGAGGTTGACTCTGTATTTCGGTTATTCTGAATAACACTGCCATGAATATAGGAATCCAAATATCAATTTGACATGCTAATTTTATTTCTTTCAAACATATGCCCAGAAATGAAATTGCTGGATCATCTGGTACTTCTATTTTTGATTTTTTTGAGGAATTTCCATAATGTTTTTCATAATGGCTGTATGAATTTACATTCTCACCAACTGCATGCAAGGGTGCATTCTCTACAACACTTATTTCTTGTCTTTTTGAGATTAGCCATCCTATTAGGTGTGAGATGATATTTCATTATAGCTTTAATTTGCATTTATCTGATTTAGTGATGTTGAACATTTTTTCATATAACTATTGGCCATTTAATTTGCTTAATATTTCCTTATGTTAACACCGATAGAATAAGTATGATTCGCTGATATAAGTTCTTTCCATTTTTCCCCTTTGCATCTTAGCAAGATGTTTGCTTCTGAAAGCACATCTAGATTTTAAATTATAAATTCTCTAAAAGTAAGAAATAGGAAGTCATTGAGTTCTGGGCCAGGCAAAAGCATGCACTGTTCAAACAAATATCATCCACCTACACTTTATTTAATGGAATAATAAATTCACTCAGTAGATGTACTCTGATCAAACCAACATCTCAACCAGCTAGACTTTTTGCCCTATTATTGTACTCCAGGTTGCCTTTTAATATGATGTATATTTGATATTTTTTCAAGATTTAAACATGGTAAATTTCTTGTGCATAAACTCAAATAGTAGCAGTACTCCTCAAATATCTATAGTACCTTGAAACACACCGAGTAATTCATTACGTATTTTATTCTGATCTTCCTCAACTTTTCTTCTCATGTCTCTTAAACTTTATATTATTTTGCTGTTCTAATTTCTAAGTGATAGCGTCTATACAGATCTTATTAGGGACTGTCATAATCTTTTGAGAGTATCATTCCTGTACATTCTCTGTATCCCAAATCTTTTTTTCCTTCAGATTTCATTGGACGCCAAGGACTATTTCTGAACTAGTAACAACTCTCCTGAAAATTCATTTAGCATAAAGCTTATTAGATACTATTTTCCTTTTCATTTCAGACTCTTTCGTCCTTCAAATTTTTATTGTCCCATTTTATCAGAGTATAATCAAAAGAAATCTATGTTTTCCCAATTTAATCAGTCTACTTTATTTTATTCTTTTTTTATTCTTCTATTGTTCCTGTTCTGATGGTAAACTTGTTTTCAAATCCACTTCAGGTTTTCCTTAATTTTCTGGATAAGCTTGCTTCCAGGAGACAGAGCATGTTATGTGCAAGCCTTGTTAACTATTTCTCTAACCTTAGGCTTTGTGATCATTGAAGTGTGTTGATGAGTTACCTACTTTTTTTCACAATAAGGGCCTTATTCCTCTAATCCTGGCTTCCAGTGTAAAACCTATCCTTCTTTTAAGTAATAGGCTTCATTTCTGAGATGCAAAATAATGAAATTTAAATGTTCAAAATCATATTAGATTTGTTTTCCTTTGCATTTTAATCCAGACATTGAACATTCTGTAGAGATAACCTTAAAGATGAGTATATAATTTGATACCAGTTAATAGTTCTAAAGTGTATCTATCTTTGCCTCCAAGAGGACCACTTAAAGGGAGTAATTCAAAATTTAAAAAAGGCAAATTGAAATTAGGTGATAGATGCATTCAGGAAACCATATATCTTAATAACTGTATTGTATTACTAAGACATATTGTACAAAGGAGTTAGATGTATTTGAACTTCAAATTGGTTGCAAAAAGTATTGATGCTAAATGCTGGCAAAGGCCTCATCTAGTAAGGCTTCACGTGTGTAAAAATTTAAAAATGTGATTTGAAAAGAGATGAAGTGAAGGACAATCAATACCCATTTTTTGTTCTGGGTTTTGAGAGAAATCCAGAAATAATTGAGGATGTGGCATGAAAATCCTCAATTGTTTTTTAGGCCACTGAAAAAAATGTCAGATTAATAATTAATTTGACCAGACTTCCAGTGTGGGTACTTTAATATATTTATCAAATGGAAATTTAAATAAGCTCAAAAACATGTAGACGTGTTTCAATTGTTAAAAACTAGCACTAAAATTATTACTACTCTGAGTACTCATTTCTTTCTTTCGGGTGTCAACCAAAAGAAATTTAGCCATAAATTAATGTAATGAGACTTGCAACTTGCATTGAATTCAGATTATTAAGAAAACCTTTTATGACAATGCAGCAGAAGCGTGTGTGGGGAGTGTTATGAAGGTGGTTAAGCACAAAGTCTTAGGGGACAGACACATTAGTCAAAATTCTGGCTCCAGAATTTTGGAGGGATAGGGGATGGGCAGTATGTAATCTCTTAGCCTGAAGCCTATCATATAAAATGAAAGTACTTCAATTTATAAGACTGAGATAAGGATCAAAAAAAAAGAATTAATATGAACTCAGTTTATGGGAAGTGTTCATGCAATATGAGCAGTTTCTATACTGAAACATTTATTCTCACAGACTTTGGGAAATTTTATGTCTCAGAGACAGTAAACAAAGATGAATATTTTCCATTTGCTATTACTTCTTTACTGACAGGATTATTGGAGGCTTCAAATACAAATGTAAAATATATACCATGCAGCTGGTGAGCATATGTTATGCCAGCCTGCATATTCACAGAATACTATCTTGTTGTAAATTACACAACGTCATATGATTCAGATAAGCTAACATGAATCAGTAACATCTGTCACCTGAATTTCTTGTCCTAGTATGTTTATTTTGTTTCCATTCTGACAGATTCGTTATATTAGAAACTAATGTCATTGAAGTTTGGGATTAGGTCTTATCTTCCATATTTGTTGACAGCGTTTGAAATTGGTTTTTCTTTATTTTTTTTTTCCCATTAAGTGTCTATTCATCAATTTTCAACTCCTCAAGTGTTCTATTCTGTGTCTGGTTTTAGGTGCAAGTGATATTTTGTTTGTCCATAAAGTTAAAAAAATTGTAAAATGCATTAAAAAGATTCTTGTTATATACAGAAAACAGGCATCCAACAAGTAGAAAAAAGTAACACAAAAATATCTTAACAATAATTGTGTATCAGGCTTCTTATCAGCTCATATTAAAGATCCTTCTATACTACCTCAATCTATATGCTTATGTTGTCAAAAGCAGTGCTCCAAATATATATTTTGCCATTACTTTTAATGGAAAAACTGCAGTTACTTTTGCACCAAGCTAATAAAACAAGCATTGTTTAATAACACAAAAATATTTCAGTGCTCAAAGATCAAATTTATATGAATAAAATATAGAAGTTTAGTTGAAAACTTTTAAGGCTCATGATGTTTAAGCTATTTCTGTTTAAAATTAGCTACAGTTAATAATCTTAACTAACTTGGTCATTAACACTAAGATTAATCATATTTTAAAAACATTTGACAACATGTTATTGATTTTGCTGTTTAACAAAATAATTTGTGGCATTACCTTCTAGGAAATTACTGTTTCAAGTTGGCTTAGTCTCCACATTATTCATAATTATTTTATATATTATCTTTCTCCCTCTTCTGAAGTATCTGAAAGCAGACTCAGTTGCTTAACTTGTATTATAGTGCCTCTTTTGCTTATAGGAAGCTTGATATGTTCTTCAAACTGATGTTCTCTACCATTGGTTGCTATATGTAAGCAATTATAGGTGATTTTTTTTATTTTAAAATATGGCTTTATGACCTCAAACTGATAGACACAGATAGCAGAGATATTCTATGCAGAAAATGGTGGGTCCCTAAAAAACCCCACCCACAAGCCTGAAACCATGGCCCAAAGCGAGAACTCACATCCCTGTTTTTCTGCTCGAATGTTGCCTTTTCTAAAACCACCCATGGCTTGCCCTGATTCCCATCCTGTGTCAATAAAAACCCCAGGATCAGCCAGCAGAGAGAGGAGAAGCAGCTTGATGTCAGAAACTACGGTTGGACATAGAAGAGAAGCAGCTTGACCTCAGAGGGACAGCTTGGCAGTGTAACTTTGGAGAAGAAACTGGTTTTAGACAGCCAAACTTCACGGGGAGATTACCCTCCCACCCTGTCCCCTTTTCAATATTCCCTGACACTGAGAGCCACGTCCATCAGCAATAAAATCCCCACATTTACCAAATTCGTTCATGCAACTTCATTTCTCCTGGATGCTGGACAAGAGCTTGAGTGTCACGAGTGCAGATGCAAAAGACTGTCATGCTGACCCCTTGCCCTCATTGGTGGAAGGCAGCTGCCTCATGCAAAAAGGCAGAGGGTCCACTGAGCTGTTAACACTTAAGTCATCAGCAGATGGTAGAGCTAAAAGAGTACTGTAACACTTCCTCTGGGGCTTCAGGGATCACACCCCATATCCCTACCAGAGGCTGCTGCAGTGTTGGTATGGAGTTGGCTCTTGCCAGCACCCAAAAGAACTTGTCCTGTCTCCTGCACCTGCTCTCCTCTGTGCACCCTCCCATGAGAAGTAGAATGCAGCAGCTCCAAGTGAGTGGAGTTTGCCCCTGACAGTGCTGGAGAGGCCAGATGACTCTAGCGCTCATGTACTCCAGTTTCCATCCATGAAAGGACTGGGAAAATACCCTGCTTCAAAACTGTTATCCCTGAATCTTAATCTGTCAGTCTCCTTTAGCTACCAACTTGCCTTCCCTTCTCCCACCTCTAATGTAAGGATCTAAGGAGGGAATTTACACAAAAGAGTTGTCAAATAAGATTAAAAGTGTGGTGAAAAGCCATCCAAGTTTTAGAAACTTCAGCGTAAACTTCTACCACAAAATCAAGGCTGGGTAGGGATGGCTCATGGATGAGGGCCAAGAAAGGCTTTCTGTTTCCTCATTTGCTCATTTTAAATCCATTATGTTCATGCTTACTTGTAGAGAAAAGAGAGAAATATAGAACACTTACATGTATAGAAAGTTTTGAAAAGTTACCTCCCTGGATGAGGGTGGAATAGAAGTGTAGTAAGAAGAGGGTATTGGTCCATGGTGCATGCTAAGGGAGCACCTTATCTGGGTCTGTTCACTCCATAGAATGCAAAGCAAGCAACAGAGAACAGCACTGGGTATCACTCCTTGAGCACGGTAATCATACCAACTTGCAATCATGCTTCCATCAGCATCTGGAATTCTGAAAAATCTAATGGAGACTATGTATTTTCTTTAAAGTGAGTTAGGAAAGAACTGTGGAAGCTTCCTGGAGGCGAAAGGGAAGAAAGTCTATTTCTTCTTCACTGAACAATATCTGGACTGTTTCTTTCTTTCTGAATTAAGGATAATTTCTTACTTACCTCTCTATATTTTTTAATTAACTCAAAATAAAGCAGTGTTTTTCCTCAAAAGTAATTAAGTACTTAATTACATTTTTTAAAAGGCATATACTGTGTATTAGTTCATTTTCACTCTGCTAATAAAGACACATCTGAGATTGGGCAATTTACAAAAGAAAGAGGTTTACTGAACTTATGATTCAGCATGGCTGGGGAGACCTCACAGTCATGGCAGAAGGTGAAAGGCGTGTCTCACATGGTGGCAGACAAGTGAAGAGAGCTTGTGCAGTAAACCCTTTAAACCCCTTTGAAACCATTAGATCTTGTGAGACTTATTCTCTATCACAGGAACAGCACGGGAAAGACCCACCCCCATAATTCAGTCACCTCTCACCAGGTCCCCCCCACAACACATGGGAATTATGGGAGCTATAAAATGAGATTGGGTGGAGACACCCAGCCAAACAATATCACACTGCAACCCAAACTCTTAATGTGTTTGGTGCTTCTTGAACTGAAAGGGCGTATATAAGCCAGCCTGGTCTGGCTCAAACAGTTCTCAGACTCCTGAATCATCCTGTAGGATAAAAAAGGTATCGGAATGATATAGGCCTTTGCTGTTACAAAAATTTTGAGTCAGACTTAGGTGTTTCCCATGTATAATAACTCATTACCATAATGGGATAGAAAAATAATGTTGAGATTTATGATCTGACAGCCTACAGTTCCAATTAATTTAGTCTGAACATCTTCTATATACTGTATTAGTAATGTGTAAATCTTTCCGTGTATCTTAGAATCTTCAAATTTCTTATAAATGTCTCAGACTTGAAAATTTAGTTGTCCTAGATGAGGAGAGGGCTAAGGAGAACTCACACTTGTGGATTCTGCATAACTTTATTGCTAAAACTCCATTCAGTCAATGAGTTCTTGCATATGCCATTGACACTAAATGTTATCTTGTCATTCTGATTCATCAGTTTATCATAAGCCAAAACTTAATATGTTCATAGAGAGAATGAAGGGCTCAGAAGACTGAAAATAGGGCACTGGAAGACTGAGAAGACAGGAAAAACATTACTGTCTCTTGAACAAATATTAAAGACAGAAATAAACAATAAAGCAACTACTAAAAAAGGAAATTAGGTTTCTTTAAATTCAGTAATTGGAAAAATATCTAGGAATGTTTAAATAAAACTTGAGAGCTAGCTATACTGATAGTGCCTGCTCTATGACATGAAGAATTTAAAAAATTGAAAAGTACAATATAAGCAGTAGTGACTCAGGGTTGGGGCAGAGGTAAGAAGAGACACTGTGTTGGCTGAGATGGAACTCATCTCATCTATTTCCGTGAGTCAATCTGTGGTATATAGCTTGTGATGTGCATGTGAGAGATGGAAGTGAGCTACCCATGTAGTGCAAAGCAGTCAGGTAGCATCGGTTAGGACACAGAAGTCTATGCATGCAGGGAAGTTTTAGGAAAATTATAACAACCTGTAGGTTGAACAGGGAAGCAAGAGTACCAGAGCACATGAATGTAAGAGTACCCAAACGCAAAATCCAGCCTGATTCAAGAGTATCGGAATGCAAAATCCAGCCTGCAGTTGTAGCGGATAAGGACAAAATTAGCACATTTTAAAGATTTAGGTCATTTTGGAAACCTCAAAATCTGTATAGCCCATGCTTATAAGTATAATGATTTATATTGTATAGGGTATTTCTCCCCATTAATATTAAATGCACTAAATACAGTTGTAATATAAGCAAGTAATCAATCAGTAACACAGACAGACGTTTAATCTATTTTTAAAAATTCATAATATAAGAAACAAGTTTAGTTTTATTTAAAAAATTGATTTATTAATAAGTACTAATGAAGGTAATAAATTTTTCTTCGATTCCATTTACTCTGACAATTGTTTGACATATACTAAAGACTGTTTACATATTGATATATATATACATATGTAATGTATATACACATATACACATATTAAAAAACAAGTTAATCGTTTTATGGAAAAATTTAATGTAAGTGATATAGGGATCTCTTTTTGTGCCTGACCCTCCCTATAGTTCAGTTTTCTGATTTTTTGGTTTGCATATCTATAAATGTGGTTTTTGCCATACATATTACCTATAACATGACAACTGGTGACTGCCTCTGATGTCAGAGAGCATTCACAGAAAGGGGAACATGATTTGCACCTAGATACCTTCAGTACACCTCTTCCTTAATAATCAGTCAGATTCATGGAAATTATGTGGCTTGCTGCTCTCCATTTACGAGTGATTTCTTTCTACAGAGTTACACCCAGTACTTTATGAGAGAGACCAATATAAGAGGTTCAAAGTCATTCTGAGCTCTTTTGCTAAGACAGTATTCCTGGTTTAGAATAAACATTTCTTGATTCTTTTTATTTCAGGACCTATACATAATCAAAAATTATAACACAGTATCTCAGCAACCAAAGTGATTTATGTATCTTGAAGATTTGTGCCAAAATAAATTCCTTAAAAATTAACATTTATTTTTATGTGTCTTACTAGAGCTACAACACACAATCTCCTGGGCTACAATATAGCATCCAGCTTACATCACAATAATCCCATGTGAAAATTGTGTGCCCTAGACCACATGCCTTCGGGTCCAAAGTGGTGAACAGATTAATCTGAAAAGCTTACCCTGGCTAATGAGGCATATAATGTGTGTATTTTATGGAGATAACTAGACATATTAATACTTCTTTATTTATTTACTTATTTATTTTTTATTTTAGTATTTTTTATTGCATTTTAGGTTTTGGGGCACATGTGGAGAACATGCAAAATTGTTGCATAGGTACACACGTGGCAGTGTGATTTGCTGCCTTCCTCCCCATCACCTAAATCTGGCATTTCTCCCCATGCTATCTCTCCGCAACTCCCCACTCCCACTGTCCCTCCCCTATTTCCCCCCAACAGACCCCAGTGTGTAGTGCTCCCCTTCCTGTGTCCATGTGTTCTCATTGTTCAACACCCGCCTATGAGTGAGAACATGCCGTGTATTAATACTTCTTGATCTGATTTTCAGTCTGAGGCTTGTGGAGGTTATGGGTCAGATACACGGGCAAAGCTTATCTTCTCAGCACTGCTCAAATGATCCTGCATAGTTTCTATCTGCTATAGCTGTGCATACACAAAACATTGCATGTTCATAGGATTGCAGTTTGAGGATGGCATTTTATTGGAGATGTGTGATTTTTGAACAAAACATTAATTTTTCATTTAAACATATATTTTACCAAATAATTATTAAAATGCATTATAAATATATTGAACTTGGAGATCACTATTTTCTCAGAGATACATATGTCCAACTTTATAATTGGCTTATGGAAATAATAGAATCGAATATGCACAAATGTAATTATCAAGCATATATTTTTCTTATTAAACACTAAATGATTGTGATCTATGGGTGTTCAATTATAAGGTAAACGTAAAAAAAAAACAACATTAAAAAGAGAGAAACTGAGTTCATTTTATTTATTTATTTACTTATTAGAGATGGGGTCTCTCTCTGTTGCTCAGGCCTGTCTCCAACTCTTGGCCTTAAGAGATCTTCCCACCTCAACTGAGATTACAGATATAAGTCACTGTGTTCAGGGTAAGTTCATTTTAGAAAAGAAAGGGAACTCAATAGCAGGATTAAAATTTTTTTCAACAAAGTGAGTTGAAAAAACAAAGGGAGTTGAAAACATTGTAGGGATTGCAATAACTGTTGTATAAGAACAAAACTTCTGAGTTAGTACACAAAAATTAATAATCCTTATATAAACAAAAAATAATCAGAAAGCAATTTAAAAATATAACAATAAAAATAGTAACACACTTAAATGAACTTAAATTTTTTCTAGAAATATTTAAACCTATATGAAGAAATCTCCAAACTATTTTTTAAGGCCAAGCTAGAATAACTGAATAGATGAACAACTCCTTGTTCATAGATATAATGTCTTCACGTCCAGAAAAATGCTGATTCTTTTATTTTTATTAATATCAGATTTAATTTATGTATTATCTAGAAGAAATAACATGAAAATTATTTAATCAAACATTTAAAAAGAAATGCAATTAGTTAGATAGCACTGCCAGATATTAAAATACACACAATTATTTATAATTTTTAGAACATGAAAGTAATCAAGATTAACTTTAGTAGGTGAAGGAATAAATAAAATATGTACATCTAGACAATAAAATATTATTTAGTGATTTTTTAATATGAGCTATCGATCCATGAAAAGACATAGAGGAACCTCAAATGCAAATGACTAAATGAAACAATCCCATCTAAAAAGTCTACATACCATTTGATTCTAACTAAATAACATTTAGGAAAAGGCAAAACTGTGGAAATAAGAAGAAGAGCAAGGGTTGGGAGGAGGGAGAGGTGAATAGCTGAAGCACAGAGGATTGTTACAGCAATGAAACTACTTTGTATGATGTTCTAAGGATGGGTATATACCATTGCCAATGTTTCCAAACCCATAGAATGTACAAAACCAGGAGTGTACCCCAATGTAAACTATGTATTCTGAGTAAAAATAATTCGTCAATTTAGCTTCATCAATTATAACAAATGTACCATTCTGATGGGGGAATGTTTTTAATGGGGGAGGCTGCGTATCTGTTGGTGTAGGGAATATATGGGAAATCTCTGTAACTTCTGCTGTGAACATTAAGCTGGCCTAAAAAATAAAGTCTATTTTTAAAAAGTATACTATAAAGTCTCTGTCACCAAAACAGCATGGTACAGGTTCAATAATATATTAATAGGTTAAGAAAACTGTATGGAAAGTCCAGAAAAGACTCAAATACAAATGAAGATTTAGAAAATTTTATATATGGTATCTTAGGCTACAGGAAAATAATATATAGTCTTTTTAAAACATAGTGTTGGAAAAACTGGATAGTCATTTAGAAAGGGAAAACAAGTGGATCCATTATTGATCCAGTAGAATGTGAAAACACTACTTGAATCAACAATCTAAATGGGAGCATGCTTGGCTTTCTTTATAATGTGTGTGGAGACATTTCTAATTGTGATTCACTATCAGCTATACAAAAAATCATAAATTCAACTTCATTAAAAATTTTAAAATGCATCTTCAAACTGAGAAAATTAAAAGACAGGTTGGACAAAAGTATTTGCAACTTACATGACAAAAAAATAAAATGCTAATATCTTTCACTTAAAAAGAGTTATTGAAAATAAAGTGAAAATAACAGGAAAATGATTAAAAATCATGGACAGTTGAGAGAGAATATATAAAAATAATCCTTGAACATACAAAAAGGCACTCTAACTGACTGATAATAATAGGAATGCAAATTAAAACTACATACGCCATTATGCTATTTCTTACCTACCAGATTAGCAGAAAATCAGATCCTTGAAAACACATCCTATTGGCCAGGCATTGGGCAAACAGACACTCATAACTGTTGATGGGAATGTATGATGGTAAAATCCTTGTTGAGCACAATGTGGCAATGTCTAACAAAGCTACTGGTGCATTGACACTTTGATCCAGAAATCCTCCTTCTAAGATTTTTCTTGTATATACCCTCCTGCAAATAAAAAAAAAATATGCACTGCAGGATTAATTAAAATAACAAATTTTGGATAAAAACTAAATACCCATCTATAGATGACAGATTAAATAATTTATAGAACAATAAAATGATAACTAGCTATTAACTTATATGGAGTATTTCCAATATACATTATTAAGTGAAAGAAGACGCTCAAAAAATTGTACATACTATGGTATCTTTGTGAATGAGCATAGGAGAAATTTGTTTGTGTGTGTATGTGTACATATAAATGTTTTCTATTATACATGCATTTAAAATGTATAATATGTAATATATCACACAGACAGAAAAGATAAACAGAAAATAATGAATATAGTTAATCATGTGTGTGAGTATGAAGAAGATGGAGGGATGGAAGTAAATAACATCTGAGAAATACAGAAAAAAATTATTAAATTCTAAAAATGAACTTTATTCAAACAAAAATGCTGTAATTGAGTCAGGCAAGCATTGTCAACAGTTGCTAAAACCATTGTGTGGGGGGTTGTTGGAAAACAGGACTCTCCTACCTATTCAAGATGTCATACAAGTACAATATTAATTACTAATAGAAAACAATTTTTCTTTGTGATTCAGAGATTCAGCAGCCAAACTTTGATTCATCAACTTGATATAATGTTCTTAATCTGAAACAACAAGAAATATACCTAACAACTGTGCTCTACTCTTGCCAAAATTATTGAACTGAATTTACATAAGAAAAAACAAGAATGGGTGACACTGTAACAGACCAAAGGCCTAGAACAGTTAATAATTCAATACAAGGAGAAAAAAGACAGGGGACAGTTCAACATTAAAAGAAACTAAAGAGACATAACCAAATTCAATTTACAAACCACCCTTGGATCCTAGTGTTTTTCAAAAAAGATTTTAAAAGAACTTTAGAACAATTAGGGAATTTTGAAGACACACAGTATATTAGGTGATATTTTAAAATTAGTGTTAATTTTCTTAGATGCAACATTGGCATAGTAATTATTGGGAAGAATGTTCTCATTCTTAGGAGCGTCATGCTAATATATTTGTTAAAGAAGTTATGAAATGCCTGCAAATTATTTTCAAATTGTTCAGCAAAGACAAAATGTATTTAGAGAAACAAAATAATTTTGGAAAACATTTAATGTCTAAATCTAGATAGGTACAGGTTGCATTGTGCCTATAGTAAAATTCCTCCAACATTTCTGTTGGTTTGACTTTTTTTTTCCAAAATAAAAATTTACAGAATGAACAAAAAGATTTTTATATTGATAATATAGCCTGCTTTTTTAAATTTAAAAAATAAATTAGAGATTAATCATCTGATGAATCTATATTTAAAGGAGATTTTCAGATATAGTCTTTATATGTTTGCATGCCAACCTTCACTGCCAGGCTTTTGCTGGAATTCCTGTAGAGGACATGGTTGCAAAATTGAAACTTAAATTGAGAAACTTCACAAGAATTCAACCACTTCTGAAATATATTCTTTATGGGTTTACTGAAATACAGAGGTAAAGGGAAAATCTAATTATAAAATATCTTCAAATGTCTCAACCGCCCCCTGGAGCACTCTATCTTTCATGGATTGAAATTGCAAGATAAAGGAAAACAAGGTCAAAAAATCAGGTGTATCCTGTTTGAGAGGGTATGGGATTATATGACATCATCAAAACTTGGTCTGTCCCTTGCCTTCTCTGAGCCTTTCTTTCCTTTATGTTAGTGGAGTTCTCAGGCTGGCTTGCCATTTCTGCTGACCAGATGTACACTGGCTGCTCCCATCTTAATGCTATCTTCTCCCAACTTTAATAGCTGAAGAAAGTTTCTCTCACTCCTTACATTTCTATCTGCTCTGAGTATCCTCTCTTGGCTCAGATACCAATCCTAAAGAAATGCCTGTGGCGAGGGTCTTATGAGACTATGATTTACTGGGCTCACATTGCCCACATCTAAAAGAGAAATGACATTGTAGCACTAGGGCTACTGAAGTGAAAGAGGAGAGGATGTTTCCCAAAGCAGAATTAGAATTCTCTTAACTTTAAAAAGTGGGAGAGAGCTGGGCAGGCAAAAACAACAGCTGTCAGCTATCAGCACCATGGCCATTTCTGGAGTCCTGAATTACACATTTTATTTTATGGTATTTTTGTCACATTTTGTGACTTCAAATAAGCTACATGAAAGTTTCTGGAGATTGTAACTTTCTCTTCTCATCAGTTCTCATATATATATATATATATATATATATATATATATTTTTATAGGATGAACCACCTTTAATTACAAATCTCTTGATTTCGTCCTTACTAAGGTTAAGATGTTTGCTACTTGGCACAACTCATTATAAATTATAAATCTTTTCTGTATAAATTTGTTTTTCAGTTTTTGTGCCATTTAATTTCTAGTCATATTTCTACGAAGTTAAATTGATATAAGGGTGAAATACTAACTTCCAAACTAAAGAAATTCTGATTCAAGAATGATTAATTTTTAATAGAGAGCAAAGTTGTCACAGTAATATATTAATTTTCTTGAGTGTAAGGTGCCTTTTTATTCTAGTAACAACATATATCTATCACTTTTGCCCTTCATTAGTGAGATAAAATAGCAGTGGATGAATATGAAAGGGCACCATATTATAACCATTACATTTTTACACACCAGAAAATGAACTAAAAATATGAAATCATCTTGTAATTATGAGTTGTATAAATAGCTACTCTCCTTATTATGGTTAAAAATATCTTTACCTAAGAATTCATTATGATTTGCAATGATATACTAAAACCTGATCCATTAGATCCTTCCGAATCTTTTGTTTTATGGAAGTATATCAATCAACTTTTCTTTCAGCCAGAGGACCGCAAAATCTCAACGGCTTATACCTTTTAGTTCTTACCCATTACATGAATGCTGAGGGTCAGCTTCAGTTTGGCTGAGCATTTCTGGATTTGGTTGATTGGCCTTATTGTGCTTGGCCTGTCTCCCTGTGTTTTCTTATTGTAGTATCCAAGTGGAAATATCAGCCACCACTACAACATACTGGTGAAATTGCAGAAGACAGAAATTAAAAGTGATTGATAGAAACGTAAAATGTGTCTCACAGCTTCTGATAAAATGTCGCATATGTCATGTCTGATTACATTGTCTTGGCTAAAGCAAGTCACATGTCAAAGCCCAGCATCACGGGGGCATGAGATTATACGTCTCCCATGAGTGGGTGCGAGGTGTAAATGACAGAGTGGTGAACATTTGGATAGCCATATTATCTCACCTAAAAGGTATCCAAGAAGCTGACTTGCTTTGGTATGCTTGAAGCAGACAGACAACTATTTATCCACCTATTCATTCACATAGTCACTGTTTGAATGTCCACTGTGGGTTTGGTCCTTATTAGGTGCTCCCTTGTGACATGAATTTAAAACACTAGAAAGAAATAGAAAAACATATGAAATTGTTCCTATTAAGGTGTTTTCATTTCTTTAGACCAGGGGTTGGCAAACATTTTCTGTAAAGGGCCAGATGTTAATACTTTAGGGTTTATGGGCCACACACAGTATTTATGAAGGGTTCTTTCATCTTTCTCCTTCTCCAACCCTTCCTCCTGCCCCTCCCCCTTATCCTCCTCTTTCTAAAGATTCTTTAAATATGTAAAAAAAAAAAAAAATCTTAGCTCTTATACTGCATAAAAACGGACTACCAGACAGAGTTGGGGCACAGGCTGCTAGCTCTTGCTTTAAGGGAATAAAATGGACAAACATGACTTCTATGACTTACATTAAACGTAACTATATCATCCCAAATACAAGTGTGTACTCTAGTTTAATTAACTTGTAAACGCATTAGTAAATCCTCTTTTAGTTTCCAATGTCCCAGAAACTGAGAGAACAATATAAAATCACTATATCCAAAAGTACTTATGACAGAGCCTGCATGGCTATGACAAATGCATTTCCCTTAGTTGCTCCGCCTTATTCTCTTAATAATACAGTTTAAACATTAGCTTTATGCACAATTTTTCACAGCGAGTCCGTACTTCTGAGACAGTTTATGCTGGACTGGGAATGAAGAAGGTAATGAGCACAGTGTATAACGGCATGAGTGGAGTTCAGGTCTTAGTTTTGTCATTTGTTAGCTGAGTTGGGCATGTTTATAATAGCTAATTTATGGCCTTTGTCTAATAACCCCAACATCTGTGTCATTTTGTGATTGTGTTTCCCCTTATGATTTTCCTGATTCTGTGTAGGCAAGGTAATTTGAAACTGTATTATTGATATTTTTAATATTATGTTATGAGACTTTGTGTCTCATTTAGATCCTAAAGAGGATATCGATTTTTTGCTTTTTATTAGGCAATCTGATTAGGTTACGTTCAGGCCACAAGTACCAACTTGCTTTCTGTGGGTTCTTATTCCCTCAGTTCAGTCTTCAAAGCACTTGCTATACTATTTAGATCATCTCACATTAGTACCCCCAGTGGTCAAACAATGAGTGAAAGCCTGCCCTGAGCTCAGTTTCCAAAACCTTTGGTATGATCTTTAGGGTGAGATCCATGAATTTGGAGGTGACCTGAAGAGTTCCTACAGAATTTGTAGGATTTCTGTTGACTCTTCTTCTTTCTGTGACCTCCACAACACTGTCTACCTTCCTGGGGCCACCCTTTACTGTCCTCTTGCCGGAAACCTCACTTCTTGCTCTTCCAGACACTTTCTAAAAGCATGTTCGTATTCAGGACGAAATGGTGGGAGGACAGAGGAAGGGAGAGAAAATAGAAATTTGCATCATGCTCTTGAGACCCCCATTTTTATTACCAGAGAGCAGGATTTTTTTTCTCACAGTTGTGGGGGCCTGCCTAGCAGCCGCTGCCATCGCTGTGCAGTTGCCGCCCCACCATCACAGCTGCCAGGGAGCTAGAACAGGAGAGATGAAAACAAAGTTAAAACAAAAGAGGCCATTTTTTCATTTTTTCCAACATTCAGAACTTTCTTTCTCCTCAGATCAGAGAACATATTTTTTTCTATTGTATAATATAGTGTTTATTATCTCTGAACATCATCAGGCATTTCACAAAAACATGGGATAAAATAATTCCATTATTTGAAGGAGGCCAGTAGAAATTATTATAGATTTAAGGAAAAGGTTTAGCAATTTCTAATACTAATCTTTCTAAAGCCTGATGGAAAGCAAATCTATTGGCTCTGGAGACAGGCAGTAAGGTTGAACCCAGCTACTTATTGTTGAGAATGGGAAGGAAGGAATGAAGGAAGCAAGAATATTTACTGAATAATGGCTGTGCACCACATACTCATTCTTTAATTTTACAATAATCTACTCACTCCACCCTGACTGAGACCCAGGAGGAAATCAAAGCACTGCAGGGTGGGAGTTCTGTGTCCTCTTACAGTACTTTGATTTCCTCCTGGGTCTCAGTCAAAGTGGAGTGGGTGGACCATTGTCAAACCAAAGAATGACTACATGGTACACAGAAATTATTCAGTAAATATTCCTGCTTCCTTCATTCCCTTCTTATGACCCTCCACACTTGTTCCTACATTTCTTTTGGAGCTCTTTCTATCTGTGCTTGGTATCATTTCCAGATTTGGGGCTGTTTTTCCATCCAGGTTGTTTTTCCATCCATACCAGAAGCAGAAAGAAAACACTATAAACTTACCACCAGTTCTCATGGAACTTTGATTTTTGAAATTCTGATCTCCTTCCCCAATACAACTGCTACGGTATAATTTTTTGGGCTTTGGATTGCTGCTCCATGCATTCTGCCTGGAATTTGGGGTTGTTTTCAGTAGGAGAAACTGAGTAAAGTGTACTTACCCCCCTTCCCCAGAATCTGAAATCCAAGTTTGTTAATTTTTAAATTGGCAAGAATTAGAGTGAAATGAAAGGTGGTAGAGGTGAGGAAATAAAGGGAAAGCATTGGAAAGGGCAAATATTCCCAGGAAAGAGGCCACAGGAGGAAGGCACCATTGCATTAAGGAGAAAAGCACTTGATGACATACAAAGGTGTTTTTTTTATGTTGGTTTTTTTTTTTTTTNTTTTTTTGTGGTAGATACGTCCTAATGAGTTGCCTGGAAAAGTCAAGCTTGGGAACCTGAAAGAATTCATCTTAATAAACATATGCGTGCACGTGTCTTTATAGTAGAATGATTTATAAACTAGTAATGGGATTGTTGGGTTAACTAGTATTTCTAGTTCTAGATCCTTGAGGAATTGTCACACTGTCTTCCACAATGGTTGAACTAATTTACACTCCTACTAACAGCGTAAAAGCGTTCCTATTTCTTCACGTCCTCTCTGGCATCTGTTGTTTACTGACTTTTTTTTAATAATCACCATTCTAACTGGTGAGAAATGGTATCTCATTGTGGTTTTGATTTGCATTTCTCTAATGACCAGTGATGGCAAGTGGAGGGATATCATTAGGAGAAATACCTAATGTAGATAATGAATTTATGGGTGCGGCAAACCACCATAGCACACGGATACCTACGTAACAAACCTGCATGTTCTGCACATGTATCCCAGAAATTAAGTACAATTTTAAAAAGAAATAAATATCCTATAATCCAAAGTGAAAAAAAAAAAGAGTTCATCTCAAAGAATAAGCTGGACAATGAATCTCGCACAATCAACACTTCTTTTAACGAACATCTTTAGAGCTCTTAAGACAATCAATTGCTACTGATAAAACTCGTAAAGACAAGGATAGCAATAGAGTAAGAGACAGCATTCATATTCTCTTACTCTACTTGGTGTCCCTTATTATAAATAAAATAACAAACATGCTGGATGTTACAAGGACAGAAGGAAAAGAAAAAAAGTGGAAGCGTAACCTTGGACAGTCCAGGCTAGCTAACACTAACAAAATAGATGTTAAAATGATCATTATATAAGTAATAACAATGACTAAAACAACAAAAAATTTGGAGATTAGAAATCTGCCAATATTCTTCCATCAAGCACTGTCTAGTAATATTAAGGCATCTAGTTTGAAAACACTTCCCTTTCTATTTAAAAATGTCTCTGTAACTGACACCTTACTATTGGAGGAGTAAGATCTCCAATTAGATATCTACTTATATTAGAATTTTCCAAGTTCTTCGCTTTTTCTTTGTGCACCATCAGAGTCAGGGACACATATGCTATCAGTGTTTTTTTCAGTGTTCCAATATGAAACCAGGGCAACTTTCCCAAGCAAAACAATTTCTTCTTGCATGCCCATGTAAATCCAGTGTGAAATTTAATAAGAGGAAGAAATCTCAGAGGGTGCTCTGGAAAGTTAGCAGAGTCTGAGTGTTCATAGATTGTTAAGTTCTAATTTAAGGTGTTTCTATGAAAAATTGCTGGTATTTTAACAGATATTAGGTGTAAATAGAAACAATACAGTTTGATAATTGTCAAAGTTTTACATGACCCCTTGTGGTTATATGTTTGTTTACCACATCCAAACTTCAAAGAAATTGACTTCTTGGAGCCAAATTTGATAGTCAGTTTCTTTTATTGACACTAACACATAGTACAGTCAATTGCAGACTGGTCTAAAACCCATAAGAGTAAGTGGCTCTTGAAAAAGGGTTTAAATTGGCACAAAATACTAAAATTTTGTCCAGATACCTACTAGAATATGGAAAGATTTTTGGAGATATCTTCAAAAAAATTCATTCAGACTTACCTTAATTGATTTACCACAGCTATAAGACGTATACATAGGTTTATAGATGTATTTAAGAACTTGTAACTGTGAGAGTCATAAAAAAAATAACAGTAACAGCAGCCCAGCACATTTATAGACTATAGAAGTAATAAGAAAATCAATTTATTTGGAAACACTTCGCCTTCAAGTTCTTGCCCTTCAACTATGTACATGAGATATGAAGACTTTAAAGATACAGCAATTTAATCACAAGTGCCTTTCAGCTGCTAGCCAGGAATTGTACTTCCTGTTGTCTCTCTTTTTCTTTTTCTCATCTCAAAGACACACAAAGTATAAGAAAAACTGCCAGATGTCACAAATTGCAACCTTGATAAACACAGTGCAGTTTGAAAAACAGATGGAAGTGTCTGAGGCTCACCTCATCTAGTAATGCTGTTCTTTCTCTGCTGTGATTCACACACAGTGATTATCGTGGAGCCCAGATGCTGGCTCTGCAGTTACCACCTGGTGCTGTACCGTCTCTCAGGGTCCTATACTTTGTGCAATGAGTTTGAAAACGTTTAAGCCCTGCTGAGCCTGTGTTTTCTTCTTTGGTTTTTTTTTTTTAATGATTAGTCAGTAGTGAAATGAAATGGGCTCTGACGATAGTGAATAAAATATAACAGGGAAGCAAAGACTTTTTTTTTTCCTGAAGCAATGTTAGCATTTTTCTAAGCACAAATAGGAAAGCTCAGTGAAGATTTAGAATACAGGTTGAAGTGAATTTAAGAGATTAAGTAGAATTTAATGATAATCATATTCTAAGGTGAAAATCTCAAAGATGGATCTTCATGAGAACAGAAATTTTAGATACATCTAATCCACTGATATGATCTGTCCCATGATACAAAACTTTAAAGCAGATGTTTTCCTGCCAGATGATTTACATGTAGGAGTGAAAGCAAACAATAAAAGTGAATTAAATATTGCTAGACCAGAGGTCCCAAGAATTCAACCAGTCTCACAATTGGAGGAATCAAGGAAAGATGTAATATTGGACAAGGATCCATCTGGGACAAGACAGCCTATTGAATTTTTAATATTAAACCCTGTTTCAAGCATAAAAATTTAACAAATACTAGGTGGATAGATCCCCAGGTAAGGTTTGAGGCTGAATACAAGTCGTGATTCAGCCACTTAGCAGATTTACTTCACTGCATTTACTTTCCAAGACACATGAAATGTGACACACATCAGAAGGTGAATTATATTTGAGTCAATTATCAATGATTTGCTAATTGTATATACTTTTAAAAAGTGGATGACAGAGTGGGGGGATAGAGTAAAGGATAGAAGAACTGCTTACAATCTTGAAGTTGATTTGGTATCTAAGACATACACAAGAGATCAATAGCATCTTATATTGATAGAAAGCAAGACCTACTGAACAAATAGCAATAAAAGTTTCTAATAAGATTGAGGATCATGCAATATGCATATTATGGCTACAGTGCTTAACCCTTATTGGTGACGTATTCATTAAATGAGATGTGACATAGAACAAACTGGATTAGAATAAAATTACTTCTGGCCTGTTCAAGAATTAATGGATGTGATACTGTCTTTACACAGTATGTAAAGACTAATTTATGTATGAAAATAGAGAAAACTAATAAAAGTTAATGAAAGAGTACCAGATTAGAGATCCCAAACTGTCAAACAATACTGTAAGAATAGTTATGTTATTGATTGGGGAGATAGCTGGGAAAGGCTGAATTTTTAATGCTACATCCTATTTTAAGCATACAGATTTGAGAAATGCTATAATTTTGCTATGTTTGTTTGTGGAGTTTTCATATAAAGAAATAATACAGGTGCTGGCTAGGTGCAGTGGCTCATGCCTGTAATCCCAGCATTTTGGGAGGCCAAGGTGGGTAGATCACAAGGTCAGAAGTTTAAGACCAGCCAGCCTGGTCAAGAGGGTGAAATCCCATCTCTACCAACATACAAAAAAATTAGCCAGGTGTGGTCGTGGACGCCTGTAATCCCAGCTACTCAGGAGGCCGAAGAAGAGAATTGCATGAACGCGGGAGGTGGAGGTTGCAGTGAGCTGAGATCGAGCCACTGCACTCCAGCCTGGGTGATAGAGCCAGACTCCATGTCAAAAAATATGAAATAATAATACAGGTGCCTTTGAACCCCCTCTGTTCCATTCATTTTAACCCCCCATGATTAAAGGCAGACATGAGTCTGAAGTTATTTCATGTTTACAGCCTATGTTTTTATACCTTCATTAAATTTGTGTGATTCCATAAAGTATTGATTATGCATGTTTGAAATGTATTTAAACCTTTCATTTTGCAGCTTACTTTATTAACTCAAAGTTACTGGTTACTAATATAAATATTTGTGACACAGATTTCATTCATTCACTGACTCATTCACTGTGATTGGGTTTTTACTTAGTTTCTAGTATCTTTGGTCATACAGAAGTTTCCAATTTTATTGTCTAATTTGTCAGTCTGTTCTTGTGGGGTTTGTACTTTGCATGTCTTTTCTAAGAGATTCTTCCTTGCCTTGAAGTAAAAGAGTTTCTTGGTTATATGTTTTTTTTGAGACAAGTTCTCACTGTCACCCAGGCTTGAGTGCAGTGGCACAACCATGGCTCACCACAGCCTCAACTTCCCGGGCTCAGGTGATGCTCTCACCTCAGTCTCTTGAGTAGCTAGGACTACAGGCTCCCATCACCATGCCCTGCTAGTTTTTATATTTTTTTAGAGAGACATGGTTTTGCCATGTTGTTCAGGCTTGTCGCAAACTCCTGGGCTCAAGCAATCCCCCCACCTCAGCCTCCAAAATGCTAAAATTACAGGCAAGAGCCACTGCGCCCAACCTTGATTTTAATTTTTATAGTTGTTAAAAACCAGGATTTTCAAAATTTAATACTATTGAATTTTTACTAGTAAGGAGAGACACCATTGTTTTGCATCTTTGTTTTATATATGTACATCAAGTTGTAGAATTCCTGAGTAGTTTCAAAAGTTTGCATCTTGATTCATTTTGATCATCTACATAAGCAATCCGATCAGTATAAAAGTGTATTACTTTCTTTATAACAATTATGACTTTGACTTATTTTTATTCATTTACTGCATTGACTGGAATTGCACGGTCCACAATAGTAGCTTCTAGCTACCTATGATAATTTAAATTTTAGTTAATTAAATTTAAATAAAGTTAACTACTCAGTTTCTCAATCGCTAGTCACATTTCAAGTTCTCAATAGCCACATGTGTTAAGTGGCTGCAATATTGTATCACACAGAAATAAAACATTTCCATCATCACAGAAAGCTCTACAGTCCCAGGCTAAACCTTTGGTATAGAAAATAATTGAATAAATTGGGATAACTGATATATAAGTTCTGACTATATTCATTTTATGCTGCCATGTAGTAAATTATTATAAACTTTGTGGTTGACACAGCACAAATTTATCTCACAGTTTTCGCAGGTCAAACATCTGAGCACAGTGTGGCTGGAGTTTTCCTCCTCAGGGTCTTACTAGACTGACATCAAATTGTTGGCCAGGTTGCAGAACTTGGTGTCTTGCAAGCTCACTGGTTCTGGTAGAATCTATTCCCTTGTGATTGTAGGACGGAGGTCCTCAGTTCCCTATGAGCTATTACCTGGGACTACTTACTCTCAACTTCTAGAACCCACCTAAAGTTCCTTGCCACATGGCAGTGTATAAACAGTTCATAGCACAGATATTTGCTTTCATTAAGGCCCACCAAGGCGCATCTCTCTAACTTCCTCTTCTGTGACAAGCAGGTGAAAATTCTGCTTTTAAAGGCATGTCTGGTTCGGTCAGTCCCACCAAAGATAATTTCCCATTATCTTTGAATTATATATATTCTGTTAAATAAGTTAACAGAATCATGGGAGTGACACCTCTGTGTAGTCACAACTTCCACCCACACTCAAAGCAGAGTGGATTATAGAATATTGATGGTCACTAGGAATCATCTTAGAAGTTTGCCTACAATGGCAACTTTAAATGAAATCTACCATTATGCATACCAAATAAATGCATATCTACCATTCCTAGAAAGGTAATTTTTCCTGTAGGCTTAGAGTAACTGCCATCAGTAGGGTAAGAAAATTCCTTTATAGCTCTAGTTTAATAAGATTTTTCACTATAAACATGTATAGCATTATACTAAATAATATCTCTTCTTCTTTGTAATTGGTCACATTTATTTTTGTTCATTGAGTCTATTAACATGGTAAATTATATCCAAAAATTTCTTTTTTTTATTATAAGTATTAAGATTTCTTTTTTTTTCCCATTTATTTATTTTATTGCATTTTAGGTTGTGGGGTACATGTGAAGAACATGCAAAATTTTCTAATGTAAAACACCTCCTGTGTACTTGGGACCAATTCTATACTTGGTTACATAGTTACAAGTAATAACAACTGAGCTAGGGAGGACTACATTCATTTATGGGTACATGGGGTACATAAGAATGTCTCTTTAGATTCATATATATATATATATATATATATACACACACACACACACAGATATGCAGATATGCACCATATCTGTATATGTATATGTGTCTGTGTATATATATATATATGTATATTCACACATACACTTATACAGGCAGTAGTGCTCCTTGGATATCAACAGAAGGAAATATTTTTCTGAGGGAAAATTTAGTCACTTGACATCACACAGATTAAGGTCAAGCAAAAAGCTAATAAAAAATAAATAATAACAGACACATGTTAAGGCAAGCCACTGTAAAAGATCACAAGAAAAGTAATGAATAACAGAATTAAGTAACCTCAGGCCGGGCGTGGTGGCTCACGCCTGTAATCCCAGCACTTTGGGAGGCCGAGGCGGGTGGATCACGAGGTCAAGAGATCGAGACCATCCTGGTCAACATGGTGAAACCCC
>NW_016107431.1:5193773-5235097 GCF_001604975.1 Cebus imitator
TTTCTTTTTTTTTTCTTTTTATTTTACTTTAGGTTCTGGGGTACATTTGCAGATCATGCAGGATTGTTGCATAGGTACACACATGACAATGCGGTTTGCTGCTTCCATCCCCCTGTCACCTACATCTGGCATTTCTCCCCATGTTATTCCTCCCCGACATCCCCACCCCCACATGATGTGCCTCCCTTGCCCCCCCCATGACCCCAGTGTGTGATGTTCCCCTCCCTTTGTCCATGTGTTCTCATTGTTCAACACCTGCCTATGAGTGAGAACATGCGGTGTTTGATTCTCTGTTCTTGTGTTCTCATTGTTCAACACCTGCCTATGAGTGAGAACATGTGGTGTTTGATTCTCTGTTCTTGTGTCAGTTCGCTGAGAATTATGGTTTCCAGATTCATCTATGTCCCTACAAAGGACACAAACTCATCATTTTTTATGGCTGCATAGTATTCCATGGTGTATATATGCCACATTTTCGTTGTCCAGTCTATCATCAATGGGCATTTGGGTTGGTTCCAGGCCTTTGCTATTGTAAACACAATGAATATGTGTGCATGTGTCTTTATAATAGAATGATTTATAATACTTTGAGTATATACCCAGTAATGGGATTGCTGGGTCAAATGGAATTTCTATTTCTAAGTCCTTGAGGAAGTGCCACACTGTCTTCCACAATGGTTGGACTAGTTTACACTCACACCAACAGTGTAAAAGTGTTCCTATTTCTCCACATCCTCTCCAGCATCTGCTGTCTTCAGGTTTTTTAATGATCTAATTTTTTTTTTCATAGTGTTTGGAATGTGTATTGATTGCCATGCAATTACCACATAGTTGATGGCCCAAAACAAAATAAATTTATTTTTTCACATTTCCAGAGGCTAGAGTTCTGAAATCAAGGCATCAGAGGGGCCATGCTCCCTCCAAAGGCTCTAGGAGAGAGCCTCTACCTCTTCTAGGTGCCAGTTGGTTACTCCTGGCATTCCTTGGCTTGTGGCAGCAAAACTCCATCTCTGCCCCTGTGTTCATATGGCCCCTTTTCCATGCGTCTCTTTCTCTGTTTTCTCCTCTTAAAGAGACACCAGTCATTTAGGACCCATCCTATATCCAGGAAGTTTCATCATTAGTCCTTAACTAATCTCATCTGTAAAGAACCTATTTTCAATGATTCTCACATTCTTTTTAGATTAATTTTTATTTCAATATCTTTTGGGGTACACTTTTTTGTTGTTGTTACATGGGTAAATTATATAATGGTGAATTCTGAGATTTTAGTTCACCTGTCACCCAAGTAGTGTACTTCATACCTATATGTAGTTGTTTATCCCTAACCTCTCATCTTTCCTCTTATGAGTCTCTAAAGTCCATTATATCATTCTGTTTGTGTACTCATAGTTTAGCTCCCACTGATAATTGAGAACATACCATTTTTGTTCCCATGCTACTTCACTTAGAATAGTGGTCTCCAGCTTCATCCAAGTAACTGCAAAAGTCATTATTTCATTACTTTTAATGGCTGAGTAATATTCCATTCTGTAAAGAAAGTACACCACATTTTCTTTACAAACTTATTAGTCAATGGCCACTTAAGTTGCTTCCACATCTTTGCAATTGTGAGTTGTGGCACTATAAACATATGCATGCAAGTTATCTTTTTTGCATAATGACTTCTTTTCTTTTGGGCCCACAGTGGGATTGTTGGATCAAAGGGTAGATGTACTGTTGAACTTCCATGCAGACATGAATTGGGAGGGGCACTATTTTACCCACTATAGGATGTTTTTCAGTATTCATGAAAAATAAAAATCTATCATCTCAGTAAATGTTCTGGGTGTGTGAATTTGCATTGGAGTACATGTTTAAAAATAATACAATTATTAATTTGAATTATAATCAAATTAAAATTAAAAACTTAAAACTGTTTTTAAAATCAAATTAAAACTACAGAAAACCAAAACCCAAAAGGTGATCTTAAAATCAGTCAAAGAGAAATATTGTATCACCAGTAAAGTGATGATATTTAGAATGGCAATAAATTTATCAACAGTGATAATAAAATGAGAATTCAGTTAAATATGATAAATTGTTGAAATAAAAATAAATATCAACCATAATTTATAGGAAAACAAACATACATAGATGCATGTTAACAAAATATGAACAATATAAATAAAGAGATCTTAATAGCTAAAAATAAAAAAGACAATTAACAATAGGCTAGATATACTAATGGCAATAGAATTTAAAAGATAATAAACAAACATTTCAAGTGATGAAGAAAATAACTGTCACACTAGAATTTTATGTTCAGATAAATTATTAGTAAAATTTTAATCTTGCTTGGGATGGCTTATGCTGCCTAAATCTGAGGATTCTCAGTTAGCTAATTCAAAATAATCAATTGTGTAATGTCCATTGTTAATGTCTTATCAATTATATTATCTGCCATATCATCACTATTATCTCTTCTGGAAGTCTTATTGATACATATTGAAATTTCTTACTATGCTTTACATGTTTTTACATGTTTTCTTTTCTATTGCTTCTGGGTGATGCTTTTTTCTGATTTATATCCCAATTTTCTAGCTCATTCTCTGAATGTGTCTAGTTTTTTGTTTCACCCAGTTATTCAGTTTTTATTTTATTTATTTAATTTCTTCATCTCTAGGTGTTCTACTTGGGTCTTCGCTAAACTGGTCTGATCCTATTTATTGTGCCTTCTCCATTCTTGTGCTTTTAATTCCTTGATTATGACTTCTCTTTGGTGTTGTTTTCTATTGCTCATAGAGCATTGTATCTGCTTTTATTTTTCAATTGTTGATAGTAGGCTTATATTTAGTGGAAATCTTCTGACACCTTAGCTGAAGGTATGTGTTTGCAAAGTCATACTGGATGTGCTTCTACTAATCGCGTTGGTGGTATTGCCATCCCAGTGCCACTCTTCATATTAAGTTAACAACTTAAATGTTATTAGACTTTACATAATGTTAGCATTCCTACACCACTTGAAGAGCAGACCATTGTACTAAGTGTTAGGGAATTTTTTGACTTTCCACTGAGAGTGTATCCTACATGGCAAAGAAAATTTTTCTAGTGCACCCTTTCATGGAAAATACAGCTTTTCAAAAATCCTAGCCTTATGCATTGGTTTCATTCTAACTCACAATCTTATGTAAACCCAAAGCAGCCTTTTCTATCTCCACATGAAAACCAAAACAGAGTATCCACACCTCATGATTAAAGCTGTTTTTCAGCTTTCTCTTTCTATATGGCCCATTTTTCTACCTTTTTTGCCAATCAGCTATGCATTTTGAATTATAATTGTTATATTTTATCAATCATTTACCCATACGTTTTCAGTAACATTACTTGGGGATTAACTACTCTGCCATACTAACAGGAACTGAAGTCTACTATCAGTTACATAAATATGAATTATCAGAGCTTGTCTGCTCCTCAAAACAAAATGCATATAAAGGCAACTGGAAATATAAAGTATACTGGTAAAATATTAGAACTAGAAATAAAAATTATAAATAATGGTGTGAGTCAAGAGTTGTAGCTGATGGCCAGGAAGTGAAGTTTTCAGGAATTTAAAATGGTGTTCACAAAGAAAGTTGGAGGATTCATGTAATGGTTTACATGGGAATGATGGTTTGGATTTACAGTGAGTGAACACAGTAACCACCCGCCGCCCCCATCTTATCCACAGGGACTATGTTCCAAGAACCTCAGTAAATGCCTGAAACAGTGGATGATGCCTGAAACCTTGGATGGTACCAACTTCTATATGTACTATGTTTTTCCTTTAAATACATACCTGTGATAAAATTTAATATATAAATTAGACAAAGGAAGAGATTAACAACAGCTAGTAATAAAATAGAATAATTATAACAAAATACCGACATGGCTACTTTTGAGCCCTGAGGCCATTATTACTTAAAATAAGGGTTAATTAAACATAATCACTATGATAACCCAACAGTAGCTCTGATAACCAAGACAGCTACTAAGTGACTAATGAATGAATGGGTATACAGCCATGGGTACTCTGAACAAAGGGATGATTCACATTCCAGGTGAGATGGAGCAGAATGGCCCATGATTTCACCATGCTACTCAGAATAGTGCACAATTTAAAAACTAGGTATTGTCTATTTCTGGAATTTTTCACTTAATAATTTTTGGACCACAGCTCATCCCAGAAACTGAAACCTCAGAAAGAGAGGACTGTGAATAAGAGGGGACTTTATACTAGGAAAGGGATCCCAGGAATAATGTAACGCAGTCTAGGCGTTTGGCTACAGTAGGTAAAGGGAAGAAGACTTGTTATGCTAAACTCTTCCCTAGAACACAATATTAAAAATCCTCTTTTATCCAGCATGTCATTGAGAATAGTATTTTCTCTCCTAATTCATTTTTCTCCTGATTATGAGGTTAGAGAAAAAAATGTTTAATAATAAATTCTCTATACATTCATGTTTGGACTTAGGTTTTCTTTATGGAACCAGTTCAAACTAAAATTTCCAATAGTATTAATGACTAACACTAAAATAACCTCTGTCTGTAAATGGTAATTTCACCTATTTCAATGTATTCAGTGAATAATATGGTGTTTGCCATTATTAAAATTATCTTACTCATTTTTACCAAATATTTGCACCTTATTCATTATTTTGGCTGTTCTTTTATTATACCATACTCCCATTCCAGTAAAAATGAATTTTTAAAAATTAATTTAAAATACAGTTTTCTAAAACTCTTTCAGGTTTGTAAGTTTAAAGAATGTTTTGATGGCATCATAAATATATATGCATAATGAATATAGACATTAATACTTTCATCTCCCAACATTCAGTAAAATGACTTGCCCAGTTATCTTTATTAATAAATAAATGTAATATCTTCACAACAAATTTGAGACATCATAGGGAAAATTATTCTACTTCCCAGTAGTATAACACAGAATATATTATATAATGTTAGTAAATGAATAATTCAAATTTTAAATTTTAATGAATAATTCAGATGAGAAATTTTAGTTATATGAATTAATCTAGCCTTTAAATAATACTGAATATACAAATTTATCTGTCTGACCTTCTTTAAAAAGATAAATTAACACTCTACAGAAAAAGAGTCATGAGTAGTTCGAGACCAGCCTGACCAACAAGGTGTAACCCCATCTCTTCTGAAAATACAAAAAGTTAACTGGGCCTGGTGCACACACCTGTAATCTCAGCTATTCTGGAGGCTGAGGCAGGAGAATCCATTGAACCTAGGAGGCAGAGGTTGTAGTGAGCCAAGCACGCCACTGAATTCCAAGTTGGGTGAGGGAGTGAGACTCCATCTCAAAACAGTAAAACCAAAAACCAAAAACAAAATAGTCATGGCAATAGCATAAAACATTCCATTTTAAAGTAATTGTACCATTTTACATTTTCATGAGCATTCTATGAAAGAAATTTGTAAATTCTTTAAGGTTGCTCTACTGTTCATACTGCTTCAAGAATAAATTTTCCTGACCAATTTGGCACTGACTTTTATCACATATATCACATGTATTTTTCCTTTTGTACTTTAAAACTTTAATTTTTTTCTCATTTCGAGAATAATTATCCTTTCCTCAATAGGCAGCTTTTCTTTTCTTTTCTTTTTTTTATTGCATTTTAGGTTTTGGGGTACATGTGAAGAACATGCAAGATTGTTGCATAGGGGAGAGATAGCAGCTTTTACTTTCTACCTAGCAAGCTGGAAGAATAATGTTAGAAACAGTTTTTGTCATTATGACTCTCTGTCCCAGTCATATGGGAATTGAGATTTGAATGATCTTTTACCAGGTTCACTTAGGTTCTAGTTGTGCAGCTCTCTTTGCTTTCTTCCTCTTCTTCAGGTAAAAGTTGAAACTATAGACCTGGGCAACAGTTTCAACCCTTTACAGAATCTTTTCCCTGGAGAGCTGGAAGAATATGTCAGTCACCAGCTCTACCTTTAGCTTGTCTCTGACTTCCTGACATGTATGGCCTATTTTGCATTTCTATTACTCAGAAGGGGAAAAAAAAATTCCAGACCATCTTTCCTGTGCCCATTTCCCAGTAAGCATAGAGCTTCAGGTATCAGACATTGTTCTTTGTATGTTGCATTCCACGTTTTTGAGATGTATAGCTTGCTTTTATACACAACTATGTCTTTTAAGTGCATTTAGACGTGTATGTCTATCATTGCTGTTTCTTTGGATTTGAAAGTGGTTGATTACATTTGGACTCTCAAGATCGTCTTTTCTGGAATGTTTTTGAAGTCGTTAACTTTTATGTTTAATTTTTTAAGAGGTAGGGTCTTACTATGTTGCCCAGGCTGGGATGCAGTGATACAGCATGGGAGTCTTGATCTACTTTATTTTCAACCTGCGTTGTTTCACTTCCCCATTACTTAAAAAATCTGGTGGTCCCTTGCCTCAAGAAAGTCACCATATTGATACCAAACCTAGAAAAATCACCTGCTTGGCATAGCACACTGCAGTCCACAACTTCCAAGCCCATTTAATTCTCCTGCCTCAGCCTCCCACGTACCTGGGGCTACAGGTGCATGCCACTGCAACTGGCTGAAGTTTTTAACTATAGCTATTGGAACTAGTATCATTAGGATCACAATTATTGAAAATATGTGTAGGGGGAACTATATAGTCAACCAAATAGCTCTTATACAGGATTACTTAGGTTTACCTGGAAAATGGATTTCCTCATCTTTGTTCTTGGGAATTTTTGTATCATTTATACAGAATCATAAATGGGTAACATTAATACAAGAGTTTGTTTTAATTTGTTTTTATAAACCAGTGGAATGGAATGAAGACTCAGGCAGTATGAAATATATTTTCAATTATTGTTTAACAGTGATGTAATTGCATTGATCCTTTTACATTCACTTTCCAAGATCCCTTATATTCAATAATAAATATTTTCAAAGCAGCTAGCTATGATTATGATATATAGCCTATATAGAGGTCAAACCAATGATTTTGATGAAACAGATTTGCATTAATCATTTTAGCACAGAGAAATATGATTAATAAATTACAGTAAACAGCTTAAATTTATGGTTTCTTAAATGGTACAGTTTTATAGGGTAGCAACTGAAATAAAAATATGAAAATCCAGAGATAATATTGGCTTTTGTTTGCTATACAAGTATGATTTCGGTACAATCTGCTTAACTCTGATTGATTGTTTACAATATTGAGATCATAAGGAAGTCTTTTCTAGCTAATATCCAGCTCAGGGAGGTAAAAGTCAACACAACTTATTTCAATGGACTTAACTTTTAGAGAAAACCAAAATTTATTACTTTCATTCTTATTACTACACAAGACTTTGTAACATAAAATCTAGTGGAATACTTTTGGAAAAAAATGTCTAGGTCCAAAAACAAAGATAAAGTCAAAGAAAAAAGACCTTCAAATCCAGCAAATATTTCAAATCCAGGAAAGTCAAGAAAATGACTCAACCCTTAAAAAAATTGTATTTGAATCATCTTGGAAGGAGTCAAGCACTGAAATCAGAAATGGATCACCAGGGTCATGGTTCACTACTACAAAAAGAATATAGTAGAAAATAATAGGCACAGTTTTCTATTATTGAAGTAATAAAGATTATTCAAAAATCTCATGAACACATGGCTGAGGTCTTGGTCCTCACTGGATGCATGCAAGCATAAACTTCAGGTATATCAACTGCAACTTTGGCTCAGAAATTGAGCTAATAGTGATCTCCAAGTGGTATAAATGTGTAAGAACCTATTGGAAGATGCCTTTAGACATAACTGAAACAGAGACAGAAACAGGAATTGAATTAGGGAATTTAGAGAAATTTAGGCTAGAATATCTACTGGTGGATAGTTCTTTCTCATAGGAGACAGTAGTGTCTGTGTACTTATGTCCCATGTTCAACTCAACATTGGCCTGCATCAGAGACACATGACTTAAGGAAGAATGGAAATTGCTTTATGAACAAATAAAACATATGAAATGATTGGCACGGATTAATTTATTTACACATGGTAGAGAAACTTCACCCATTTTTGTGAATGGCAGCCCATGTTTCAATGTTATATCTGCACTTGTACTACATAGGATTCCAAATGAATGAGAAGTTAGTTAGAAACAAACTGTGCTCTTCCCATCTGTTAGATTTTACTGTTAGAATTTAATATTCTAAATGTTGGCAAGAATAAATGAGTCACATTTTTTTTTTAAATTTCTGCCTAGATGTTTGGTCATGAAGGGGGCATTATGATTTTTAACTTTAGATCATTTTCTAAATCACTATTTTAAGATTAAGGTAATTTGATGTTCTCAAAAGATCTTCACATAGGATCTGCAGAACGATATGGGACCATGTGTCTGAGAATTATTTGAATTGAACGTTAGAATAATATTAAGTTTTCAAATTAGGCCAAGTGTGGTGGCTCATGCCTGTAATCTCAGCATTTTAAGAGGCCAATGCGGGCAGATTGCTTGGGTTCTGAAGTTCAAGACCACCCTGGGCAACATGGTGAAATCCCATCTCTACTAAGATACAAAAACATTAGTAAAGCATGGTGACAGGCACCTGCAGTCCCAGCTACTCGGGAGGCTGAGGCACAATAATTGCTTCATTCTGGAAGGCAGAGGTTGCAGTGAGCCAAGATTGAGCCACAGCACTCCAGCCCCTGGACAAAAGAACAAGACTCTGTCTCAAAATAAATAAATAAATAAAAATAAAAATAAATGTTCAAATTGAAGAACCAGTAGAAATTTGTGTTTACTTTGAATAACATTTTTTCTACACAATGTATTTTACACTTATCGGAGCCTTTGTGTCACAAATCTAAAGTGTCTAACAATTGGTCCCAGAAAACACCTAATAAAAATGTAATAAAATATCAATTTTTGTATGGGGCATGAAGACCTCTGAAAGTAGAAGCAGGATGTCCAACAAAGAGAGCAAAGAGCTTGGCAGTATATGGAAGAAGTTCTTATTCTTCATTTTTCATGTTTCCCTATGTGAGTAAGAATTTTCTGTTTATCCCCAAACAAGAAAACACAGAAACAAAACAAAACAAAACAAAACCTTCTAGCCTTCTTCTTATCCAAATCTATCTCAATGAGAGCAGAGATGAGACTGCGAGAAGGAACTGGGTACATGCTCATAGGCCTTATATGAAATCCGTTTTTGAGGCAGCTTATTCTCAGGAACTATGCTTTCTCTCCTTATGTGTGATGTATTTATTAAGATTGTCTTGTAAGACTAATAGTCTGGAAGGATTAAAAAAGCTTACTTTGGGCTGTGATTGTTCATCTTTTTGTTTTTGAAGTTTTAAAATAAATATTTTCTTTCCTGATCTTTCTAGACCTTGTAATAAAAGTGGCTTTTTTTGGTCTCATTTACAGAAAGTAATGAAATTCCAGAGAATCCAAAAGTAAAATCATAGGAACTAGGAAATGATTGAGATGGAAATGAAACCCAGACTTATGACTTGAGTTCAGTATCTATAAGCTCAATAATTGATAAAGGAATTTAATCGTAAGGCACTGTGCAAAGTCCTAAAGAAAAATTAATAAACTAAACAGAATTGGTACCTGCTCTCACAGAGTTTATAGTTTAGAGGGTAAACACACAATAACATTTATAAAATCAATAATGTTAAAAATACACCATCACAGGAGAAATCGAAGATGCCATGGTATAAATGGTAAGCCATTCAAACCATTGACAGTTTCCTAAATAATAGTTTTAATGCTGAAAACGAATCCAAAGGCAGTATATATAAAACATAAAGGATCACAGTAGGCATGATTACTATGACAAAAACTGTTACAGTAAAACCCTGATCACTCTTTATATTTAATTTATTCAGTAAGCTATTAGGTACAAAAGATTTCAAGTTGAATATCATATGGTTCCTGTCCTCAAAGAATTCGTAACCTTTGGAGAAAGAGAGGTAAGTGTATAGTTGCAACAAAGTATGGTGCATGTTACGATAAATCTTCATGATAACTGCCTGGAAACATAGAGAGGAATGTGGAAACTATCTGGGAGTATCCAGAAAGATGTCTCTAAGAAAGTAAACTTTGAGCTAGCTCACAAAAGGTATGTAAAAATGGATCAAATAAAGAAGAGAATTAAATAGCCAAAAAGCAACAAAATGTGGAAAGTAGCCTATTAAAGTCATGATATATCCAGGAGATGGGAAATGTTTAATGTGCTTTTACTGCTAGATGCTTGGAAGGAATATTTTAAGAGGTCTGAGGGGAGTTATGCCTGGGTGAGAATGCAAAATTCAATATAAATATAGGCTTAACATGAAGGCAACAAAAGTATTTTAAAATGGGCTTATTATGGAGATATTTTTAGGATTTTGCATTGTGCATTGGTTATGGTAGAAAGACTCAAACAAGGAAACCAATTAGGAATCTGTGGCAACAGTTCAGTCAAGAGATAATTGGGAAATTTTGATTAAATCAATAAGTATAAATAAAGGTTGAAATTAGGAGACATTTCAACATTTCAAGGAGAATTTTTAGTACTTCAGTGTTTGAGATGAAGGAGAGTGAATAATGATTCATACTCAGTGGTTATATATATTTTACATAGAATAGATATCCAGTTATGGAGTTGTGACTTGTGAAGCAATATAATTAATTGTAACCATTGGGTATCTAGTAATATAAATACAGAATTCTCCAAGAATAAATCATATCAGTTCAAAGCTCGTATGATATATAGCTTGGTCAAATTGAAATTGAATTTCAAGAGTTGAAGAATAACAAAATAGGTTTAGACAATGAAATTATTTAGTATGTTTGGAGTCTAGGTATAGTCTAAATATAAGACTGAATAAAACAAGTATCTAAAATACATTATAGAAATTAATATATATAATAAACATGAAAAAAATATTTTAATGCACAAAATGTGACTAAAGTCATGTAAATAATTACAAAACAAAGCTACAAAATATTGGTATGAGAAAACTATTTAAAGCTGCATCATGATAAAATACAATTTTAAAAATAAAAAATATATTGTTAGTTGAATCTCTTTGGAAACTGCAAAAATATATCAAAGTAAACATAGAAAGCTTTTCAAATACATGATAGTATTTTTAAATATATTGTACACTTTCTAAAAAATTAAATTGCTAAAGCAAGTGTAAAATTCTAATGATAAATTTTCTACAGTATGATACCAGTGACAGTCTCTGTCTGACTCTACTCCTAAGAGCACAGTCTTGAAAAGCAGCTCTTATTTTAGTTTAGTAGGAGATATTCATTGAGTTGCACACAAATTATCATCATCAGAAACACATCATTTTTAAGTCTTTTTTTTTCCCATTTATTTATTTTATTGTATTTTAGGTTTTGGGGTACATGTGAAGAACATGCAAAATTGTTGCATAGGAACACACATGGCAGTGTGATTTGCTGCCTTCCTCCCCATCACCTACATCTGGCATTTCTCCCCCGCCAACCCCCCCCAGCTCCCCACCCCCCACCGTCCCTCCCCTATGTCCCCCCAACTGACCCCAGTGTGTAGTGCTCCCCTCCCTTTGTCCATGTGCTCTCATCGTTACGTGAAGTTTAAAGGGAGTATGTGTGAGATGGTGCAGGTAAAAATTCACCTCAAGAAAGCAATTCTGTTAAGATGGTAGCTTCTGGAATCAAACAAACAAGAGATCTTATACCTGTTCCACCACTTTATAACTACATAGCCTAGAAAATTTAACACTTCATACATCAGTTCCCCAGTTGAAGAATGGGTCTGATAATAGTAAATCACAAAGATTTAGTGAAAATTAATAATACAAAAGATGTAAATATTTTAGCAAAGTACATAGTAAGAGTTCAATAATAGTATTCAGTAACTCATGGTATTTTTAATAGAAAAGAGAGTGAAGAAGAGATCAAGGAAGAAATGGTCACAAAGTAACAATGAAGAAAATCTAGATCATCCATAAAAGAGTCCATTGTTTTGACAACAGACTTGCCAAAAGCAATAATGAATGGCAGAAAATACTGAAAGAATATATTTGAACTACTATGAAAAAGTAACTGTCTACCTAAAATGGTGTGCTTAGTGACAGTATCTTTCAAGGACAAGGGTGAAATAAAATACATTTTACATAAATAAATAGTATGAGTGCTTACTGCCAAGAAATTTGAATAAAGTATTTTCTAAAGATTGACACTTAGGAAGAAAGAAAGTGATTCCACCGGGAAAACTGAGGTGATCAAATAATGAACAAAAAATATTAATTATGTAGGTAAATCCCTATAAAGGGTCTGTAAAAATAATAATGTCTAATTTATACTGTCAACATATCAGAAAAAAATTCTTGATTACAGAAGAATGTAATCAAGGAGTGGTAAGATCAGAATAAAATCATTCCAAGTTAAGTACTGTTTAAGAGGGTGTTAAGATATTAACATCAGACTTTTTAAGTCTACACACTGTATATAAATTTCCAAAAGAGTAAAAAAGGCAAAGTGGGAGGAACAAAGCTCATTTTTTTCAAATAAATAAAAGGTAATTAAAAGGTAGAGAAAGCAAGACAGATTAAACAATTTAAAGTAAGATGGAAGAAAAGGTATAAATATATTAGTTATCACTATAGATATAAAAGAACTAACCTTGCTAGCTAGGAGACAGAGATTGTCATACATGATTTTTTTAAATATGCTTTTTTTAAGACATTCACTTTAAAATAGGGTACAGAAACATTGAAAGTGAAAAGACAGAAACTATTCTAAGAAATGGTATTGTGCACCATAAAAATATAAGAATTCTAAAACAATATTTTCTAATTTACTCAAAACATATAAATGAATAACTGATAGAGATGCATGAAGAAAATGAAATATATCACACCACCATGGAAGATTTCAGTGTAACTTTTTCAATTTTTGGTAGACTGAGCAAATACAAAGTTAATGAGTATACAAAAATTTGAAAAGTATATTTAACAAGCTGACATTGTATAGAATATTTGTAGCAAATGTTGATATTTATTCAATATCCCTTTGCCACATATGGATCCAGTTTATGCCAATGGAATTTTACTGAAAATAATATTAATATATCTGAGAGGTTTCTTTCAACCTAAATGCTCAGGTTAGGCAGAAAGTACTGAGTAATTCATGCTCAATAATATAAAATCTTTTGTCTTCCTTTCCTTGTTTCACTTACCTATTTCTCAACTAGTGTTTCTATATTCACTTAAATATTTTTCTCAAAGTCTGCTCTGAGGTGAAAAAAAAATGTAAGACAACACTGGAATTGATTCTAGAAAGCAAACCTACAGGATGGGCTTCTGGCATTAGATTACTTATTAGACAGATGTTAAAAGAACCACATTGTTGGTAAGTAGTATGGTGATGTCTCCTATATCCCACAGGACAACATTAACTAATACTCTTGACTGTGGTATATTGGGATGGAATAGAAATGAAGTGGGGAAGAACTCATGCTATGAGGCATATGCTAGTAAGAAGGGGCACTCAGTATTGTTGAATCATTTAGAAGCCCAGCAGTGACTGAATTCTGTGAGTCAATATTGATAGTAGAAGATGCTTCCATGGAACTGGTATTCCTAGTTTTAATGGAGATGATAGAATTGCAGAATAGCAGGGACTGTACAGGAGCTCTTGCCCATAAGAGGCAAGTTCAACAGGATACACTTCTCTGTAGATGTGAGCTAGCCTCTGGCTTCAACTCTTCCAGTGTTTAAACAGGCATGGTGGCAGTGATGGAGGCAATTGATAGGCTTTAAAGCATGCACTCCTTCTCACCCAGAGTTACCTAACTACTGCTGCTGTCCAATATAGCAGCAACAAAAAATAATGCTGATATGGTATCAACCCTTGAGGAAACCAAGGAGCTCCTTAGTGCTAACTTAATAACATTATAATTCTTATTTCCTATAAGATGCAGGATTCTAACCTTATAGGTATTTGATACAAATTAGAGATATGAGTTAGCCTTCTTTGCCCTCATTGCCTTGCTGTTTGTGGGGTAAAACTACTTGAATACCTTCATGGAGTCCTGCATAGCATCATCTGGGACTCCGATAAAAAAGATTCAATATGGGTGCATTATTATAGATTCTTCAGTCCTGTAATACACTATACCACTTAGTGACTGAATTTCTCAATAGTCCATTTAAAAATACAGTTATTATGACAACTTGAGAATGACAGGTTGAGGTACTAGTCTTCAAAATCTGATATATAATTTGAACCTATGGACATTATATGGCACTGTGGTCCTGGTTAGCCATAAAACATGGAAAACCACAGTTATAGAAGTAGGAAACTCCTCTCATTCTCACCCCTACTGATCAACTATCCCTAAAACTGTGGAGGACAAAAAGATCTAGTTATCTGGGTGGTTAAGAAGTGTGTTAAACCTAAAGCTATAGTTGCTTCCTAGATATTTTGGGGTCCTTGCACTGGCAACCCACTACCAGTCATGAAACATCACGTATTTTAGTATTCTGTTTATATGAAATATCCAGAACAAAATACCTCTACAGAGACAAAATGTATTTTAATGGTTGTTTAGTGATGGGAAAGTGGGAGGAACTGTGGAAGAAAGGAGTTGTATATTGACAAGGTATACTGACCCAAGTTATCAGATGCACAAAATTACTCTAAGTATTGTTTTCTGAAAAAATAGATGAATAATGATATTATTTATTTACATTGAGTAAACTGTACAGAAGAAATAGCTAGTAGAGAATACCAAAATTCTGTTAAAACATTCATTTTGAGATTAACGTTATATGCCCAAATATAGAAAGTCTAATCATAGCTCACTGCTACTCAGCTAAGATTGAATCAATTAAATCAAGTATCCAGATGAAACTGTTACTCATTTGCTAAGATTCTACTATCTCAAGATAGTTTGTAATCAAAATTTCGTAATTTTATTTGATGCTGAAATAAATCTATAATTAAAATGTTGTGAATAGACACTATCTTCTATCTTAAACACGCTTAAAGAATGACATAAGCTTAATGGCAGGAACAGATGGACTTGAGTGTTGTGAAGCAGAATGGTTATCTACTTGGGAAAATAGTTTGGAAGTTTCTCACAAAGCTAAATATAGAATGACCTTGCGACCCAGGAATATCACTCTTAGAAATAAAAATGTTTGTCTACACATAAAAGTTTATATGAATTAATATAGCAGCACAATACATAATAACCAAAAATAGGACATACCCCAAAAATCATAAACCAATGACTTGGTAAAAAAAATGTATATTAATAAAATGGAATATTATTCAGCAATAAAAATGAGTAATGTACTTATACATGCTAAACATGTATGGACCTTGAAAACATGTGCTAAGTGAAAGACACCAGTCACAAAACACCACATATTTTAGTATTCTATGTATATAAAACATCCAGAACAAAAAACTCTATAGAAACAGAATGTATTTTAATGGTTGTTTAGGGATGGGAAAGTGTGAGGAACTGCGGAATTACTGCCAATGAACATGAGTTTCTCTTTGGAGTGGTCAAAATGCTCTACAATGGATTGTAATGACTCTGAATATACTAATAGCCTTTGAATTATACACTTAAAATAGATAAATTATATTGTATGCTAATTATATCTCAATAAAGGTGGTATATATTTTAAAAAATTAATCATTTCACAAAAACGAAAACAAATGGCTAATGTATTTGTGGCATGGTAATCATGTAAAAAAATGTAAAAAAAAAAAAAAAAGGTACCAGTATTTCTGTATTATTTAGCACAAACTAGATTTTAAAAAATTAAAAATTAAGATATATAGTAGCAAGAAGTATTGTTGAAAATGGAGATCAAGTAGAATGATGGTCACCAGGAGCTGACAGGAAGGGGAAATGAAAAGTTAGTGTTTTCTTGAGTTTTTTAAAAATACTGTTTTACAAATTGGACATATTTAATGTAGACAATTTAATGACTTTGGAGAGATGCATGTATCTGTGATGCCATCACCACAATCAAAAGTTCCATTTGAAAAATGTGAAAAATCTCTAGAGATGTATGGTGGTGATGGTTGCACAACAATGTGAATGTACTTAATGTCACAGAACTGTACACTTAAAATGGCTAAAAAAGTAAATTTTATGATATCTTTATTTTACCACAATAAAAAAAAAACTAAAGAAGAGGAAGCAGAAGAAGGAGGAGGAGGTGAAGGAGAAAGAGGGGAAAAAGGAGGAGGAGGAAGGAGGGAGAAAAGAGGGGAAAAATGGAAGAACAATGGAAATTCTTATCCTCTAGTCACTAAAATATAAATAAAAAAAATTAAAAAGCTGAGAGCCAGATTGAGGAAATGAAATGTGATGTGGAAACCTTCCCGTCCTATTCCTGCTTCTCATATTAGCTTGTTTTTGTTCGACTCACTGGCTTGTGAGCATTGAGTGAATGCTTTTCTGCCTGTATTTCTTTCATCTCACATATTCCTCCCTGAACAGGAGTAACTTACACAATTCATAAAATTGTGAAATGTTTCTTCTCATCTCGTTCAAAGGAGGAATAACTGAATTGAAATTTTGACACCATAGGTTCATCTCTCTCAAACATTGTTTTGTAGACTGCTGGTCTCAATGGAGCACACTTTGCTTTTCACTTTTCTGTTCTCACTTACTAAGAGAATGCTATTGAGGCTAGTCTATACTTCCAGTATTAATGCTAATATTTTCATTCTCAGTTTGCAAATCTCTTTATTGGTCTGAATTATACAATAATGTCATTGAATGATATTTTCTTTACTTCCTCAATTTCTAAGTTTTATCCAAGACTGACAGGAGCAATAACAGCTGTAATGTTGGAGAAATCAAGAGAGTAGCATTGGCTCTTTTGCTTCTACTGCAAGGAGTCTGACAAAAATTAGCCATAAACTTCTTGCTTGTTTATCAAGAAAAACATAAAACAACAAAGAACCCTTCACTTTGTGAAGATTGTGGAAGGAATTAGTAATTTGGAAAAAATAAGTTGAATGATTTTTGTTCCTGTGTATTCTTATTGACACATTCCTGGTGCCAGAAAAAAAGTCAAAATTTTACTAATTCATATATTGTCCATTGTACACAGAACATTTACATTTAAAATAAGCAAAAATTGTAAAAGAAAAACTAGCAATTATCTACTAATCCCTGTCAAACTCATATCTCATTGAAGTCAGAGGCGTTTTTTGCAAAAGCTTTAGCAAATTTCGCACAGGTGTGAGCTATAGATTAGTAAAACAACAGATGAAAAGAAGGAGTATGCTTTAATTAGCATAGCAAATTAGTTAAAATGTAAAAGCAGTAAACAGCAAGTCAGTAGGTTCTACTTCAGATTTTATCAGTCTAATAATGAGATCTTGAATAATTTGTTTAAGCTATTCAGGTTGTAAACTCATCTATTAGACTGAAAGATATTTAAAGTTGCTTCCTGTTTAAAATTTTAGAATCCTTAAAAGTGTCAGGTGTCCAAATTACTGCTTTCCACAACCTTGAAATCTACACTTTAAGAAATAACTGCATGGCTGCCTTATGATTTTAAACTAATATTTGGAACTCCGTAGACAAACCTTCAATCATCAAGCAGAATAGATTATGTGTACTTCTCAAGCAATAAAAGATTTTACTTTTCCATAAAATGTATTATTTCTATTCCTCAAAATCATGTTTGTGGTTGACTGTATATTAAGAGAACAATGTTACCTAAAATGCAATAAAATAACCTAAAATGCAATAAAATAAATAAATGGGAAAAAAATAAATAAATAAATAAATTACAAAAAAAAGAGAACAATGTCTCTCCAATAATCTAGATTTTTATTTTCTTTCTCATTTCCTAATCAAAGCTTTTATTATATTAATTAACAATAAAAGACCAATCTATAAATGAATGTTAAGATCGCTTTGTGACTCATATCTGAAAGGAATGAAAATGGGAGAAAAATAACATTTAATTTTTTTTTCTATATTTATCTCTTGCTAGAGACTGGGAACAGAATTCAGTGAGCTTAGTATTATCTTCATAGGATAGTTATATTATGTCAAACATAGGTATCCCTAAGGACTGGGATGATGTCTCCTGGTATTTTGGTTTCAGCATCTAGCACTAGGCTTAAAAAAAAAAAAAAAGAAAGAAAGATTATTTATAAATATGTGTTGAACTAAACCTCGCTGAAGGAGACAAGGAAAGAAAAAGGAAATTTGAATTGACTGGGCCTGGACACTTTTGAGTACTTTACAAAAGTTATCACACAAAGGTTATTGATTTGTACTGACGTTTTTAATAAACATGCTGAGGCTGCATTGCCAAGGAAAAAAGAACCACTGTCTCATGGAATTCCCTAATGAACTACAGCCAAGTTGTGTAACTCTGGCTTAATAAACGGATTTCCTAACAAGTTCAGGTTTTTGTGCCATGTCCACTCTACCTCATAGTTTGCCATTATTCCTAAGGTGCTATGATTTCATTATAAGGTAGAAAAATGAGACTTTTGAGATTAGTAGAAGTGAAAATAATCGGTATATTTTGTGAATACTTATTTGTAAGATTATAGAATTCTCAAGTATAAAAACTTGACTTTACATTTTCTGAGTGCTAATTGATTAATAATGACAGAATCAAAGAATTCCTGGTAAAGAGAGTCTATGATTTTTCTCAGTGCAGCAGCATTTTAAATACTGGGTGAATATACCACTACAGGCTGACAGATTTAAGTTTAACAAAATTATGAAACTATTGAATGAATATATTTTTATCTTTACCAAAGTTTAACCTGGTTCTTACTGAATTACAAATATATTCTCTTAGTGGCTTAAACTTTATAGAATCATTCATGGAATATTTGCTTTAGTCAAAGCTTCAATTTATTCTGCAGTAAGTTTCTGTACAAAGGGTCTTGTATTTATGCTCATAAGTCCCTACAACTAATTCATATAAACCACAAATATTTGTGGGGTAGTTACTATGTACTGAGAACTGGTTTAAAGTTAAGTTCTGGAAATAAGTTTTTAGTTGCCCTTGACAGCTACATTCCAGTAAATTGTAGCCTAATAAGGAAATATTAACCAGAAAAGTAAATAAATAGTTCAATTAAAAATAAAAATTATATAAAAAATAAATAAGGTCTGTTCAATAGAAAGGGAAACAAAGGCTGATTGGTGATTCAGAAAGATGGTGATAAAAAAAAGATCTTTTCTAAGGAGGATCCTTCCATGATCTGGTAGAAATTTTTTTTAGGCAGAAGGAAAATCAAGTGCAAAGGCCTCAAGTAAGAGCTAGCTTGATCTTGTTTAAAATACGAAAAGACTAGTATTTCTAGAAGTAATCAAATGAAAGTAAAAAAATTTAAGTCAGTGAGGTATGCAGAGGTCAATCAGGTCAGTCCTTCTAAGCTAAGGAGAGGAGCTTAGAATTGCAATGGGAAGCCATTGAAGTCGGGTAACTACACAACCTGTCATCCAAACCAGAACCCTTTTGAGAGAGAACAGAGGCTCGATTAATAATTATTTCAGAACAATAGACACAAACTAGGACTCTCCCAAGCAAATAGGGACATGAATACCCTCTAGTGAAGATTTCTTTTTTTTTTTCCCATTTATTTATTTTATTGTATTTTAGGTTTTGGGGTACATGTGAAGAACATGCAAAATTGTTGCATAGGAACACACATGGCAGTGTGATTTGCTGCCTTCCTCCCCATCACCTACATCTGGCATTTCTCCCCCTGCTATCCCCCCCCAGCTCCCCACCCCCCACCGTCCCTCCCCTATGTCCCCCCAACTGACCCCAGTGTGTAGTGTTCCCCTCCCTTTGTCCATGTGCTCTCATCGTTCAACACCCTCCTATGAGTGAGAACATGCAGTGTTTGATCTTCTGCTCCTCTGTCAGTTTGCTGAGAATGATGGTTTCCAGGTTCATCCATGTCCCCACAAAGGACCCAAACTCATCGTTTTTGATGGCTGCATAATATTCCATGGTGTATATGTGCCACATTTTCCCTATCCAGTCTATCGTCGATGGGCATTTGGGTTGGTTCCATGTCCTTGCTATTGTAAACAGTGCTGCAATGAACATTCGTGTACACATGTCCTTATAGTAGAACGATTTGTAATCCTTTGGATATATACCCAGTAATGGGATTGCTGGGTCAAATGGAATTTCTATTTCTATGTCCTTGAGGAATCGCCACACTGTCTTCCACAATGGTTGAACTAATTTACACTCCCACCAACAGTGTAAAAGTGTTCCTACTTCTCCACATCCTCTCCAGCATCTGCTGTCTCCAAAAACTAACAAGCCCATTCAAAAGTGGGCAAAGGATATGAACAGACACTTTACAAAAGAAGACATACGTGAGGCCAACAAACATATGAAAAAATGCTCATCATCACTGGTCATAAGAGAAATGCAAATCAAAACTACATTGAGATACCATCTCACACTGGTAAGAATGGCAAACATTAAAAAATCTCGTGAAGATTTCTAAGCAGTTTCTAAGCAGAAAAGTAATATGATATGATTTATGCTCATAAAATATTAAATTAACCTCTCTGCAGAGAATGAGCTATAGAAAAAGACAAAACTGTAAGCAGAGAAACCGACAAGAAGTTACTGTGTGTGCCCTACTGGCAAATAATTTTGTTTGTGCTTGGCTTTGTGGCAGCAACAATAGGGAGACGTATTCAGGTATGAAGTTAGAGCAAAAAAGAAAATTTTGTTGTATTGGATGTAGGGTGTGAGGGAAAGTAAAGAATACAGGATGACTTTCAGTCTTTCTGCTTGAGAAAAATGGGTGAATAATGACACTATTTGCCTATGCTGAGTAAACTGGACAGGAGGAATAGTCAGAAGAAGGAATAAAAATTGTGCAATGAGAGATTTATTTGAGATCAATATTATATCTCCAAGCATAGAAGGCCTAATATCAGCTCATTCCTGGACATATGGTCAATTAAGTCAAATATTCATATCAAACTTTTGAAGAGAGTTAATTCAGACTCAACTGTCACAAGCTAGTCATAAGCAAATTCAATAATTTTGGAGGTCTTTCAGCAGGAAGCAAAGTTAATAAAATAGTAAAACACAAAGGAAATGTAATATTTAATTCTTCTATTTTAAAGTCCAGGGCTCTCCTCTGACCTCAATATCAGGAAATACGTAGAAAATTAAATATGTGAATATAGTCGTAGTGCAAAATGCATTAACTTCTGCTTGACTTTGCCCATGGATCCCTTCCATAGTTTCCTATCCTACTATAAAGGAGTTAGTAAATATTCGGGCAACCTGTATTCTCATAACCAAAAGCAATGATACTGATATATATGGATATAAAACAAGATTTTTATTCTCTCTCATAGATAATATGTGCCATTAATGGAAAAAGATGAGTATCAGATATAGTTGGTCAGATACTCATTCCAAATAGCTAATGTCCTTGCTGTACTAGTCAAAGAAGGTTTGTCGGTAAAGAATTTTATGCTATCTGTCTATGTTTCAACTTAAATGTCAGGTTTATACAGTTCATCATGACCAAGTCTTTTTGTAGAAAAAAAATAAACAAAAGGGCCCTATAACTAGCATTTGATTTGAAAATAGTTAAACTCATAAAATGATAACTGAATACAATTAATTTCACATGGTTCAACTGTAAATAATATACAATAAACACAGAATAATTCTCTATTTCTTCCTCCTAAAGATCATACATGATCTTTAACCATTGTGCCTATTCATTGTTTCAGGACTGGCAAAACTAAAGTTTAATTCGTGCATATGTACATCTTCAAAGTATAGTCCCAAAGTAGAGAAATGGTATCAATCTTTAAAATCTCAGCAAATTAGCAAGGTCTACGTTCTTTTAGCGGTGGTATTCTCTCAGATGCAATCAGCATTTCTCTTCATGTTGCCTATGTGCCATCTATTTATGTGACTAAAGCAGTAAGGCATGACACAGAGCAGCATATTGCTAATTAATGAGTAGGTTTGCATTAGACAGTGGAAGTATCATAAGTCACTTTACATAGACTCAAGGTCAAAAATTCTGTGTTGGCTGGGCACAGTGTCTCACGTCTGTAATCCCAGCAATTTGGGAGGCTGAGGCGGGTAGATCACCTGAGGTCAGGAGTTTAAGACCAGCCTGGCCAACATGGTGAAACCCATCACTACTAAAAATGCAAAAATTAGCCAGGCATGGTGGTGCACACCTGTAATCCCAGCCACATGGGAGGCTGAGTCAGGAGAATCACTTGAACCTGGGAGGCAGAGGTTGCAGTGAGCTGAGATTGCACCACTGCACTCCAGACTGGGCAACTAAGTGAGACTCCATCTCAATGTGTGTGTGTGTGTTACACATACCTCTATTCTGTTTGGGATAACTTTTTTAGGTTAACTGTTTTAGAATTAGTAATTTGTGCAGTTCCCAGGGAACTGTCATCCTCTGGGTGTTTCAACTTATGGCATGATAGAATGATTTGTGGTCATGGATGCACTAAGACACAATTACAATGTTGACCTAAAATTTATTAAACGCAGGCCGGATATTTACTCTTTTTGAGATTTGGTTTTCTCATCTATAAAAAAGAACTAAAAATATCTAACTTTTAGGGCTTCAGTAAAGATAGATAAAAAAAAATTTACTTAAAATGATTTTCCCAATGCCTAGCACAGATTTGGTGTTTGATTAATGCTAATTGCATTTCTATTGATAAAAAACATTCATTTGACACTAGCATAGGCTATTTTGAATTGTTATGTGTCTCATTTATCTTTGTGTTTAATGAATTGTTTCACAAAGTAACTCCTTAAATATTTATTTTAAAATTTCATTCGGACAAGATAATGCTTAGTCATAGACTACAGCAATATATTTAATAACAGTAATGTACTGTTAATAAAATAGAAATAAAAGCTTTAAACTGTATATTTATATAGACATATATAAACAAATATACATATAAATGTATACAAATTTAACTATGTATAGTTGATCCTGAAAATATTGGTGATGGTATTGAAAATTTATATAAAATATTGAAAACTATTAATTTTCCTTGGAAAATTCTTTCTTTATGGCAAAAAAATCTTGTTCTTTTGTTTTTTCTTTGTTCTCCCTTCTCGGTTTTTATAACCAAATATAACTGAAAAAGATGACTACATTAAAATTTTTAGTTATTTCTTCATTTTTAATTTTTATAATTGTTTTATGAAATGGTAGAGCAAAAACAGAACTTGAAAATTTTTTTACACAATTCTGGAAGATAACTGTTCTTATCATTCTAAATTAGAGTTCTAACTTACTTTCAATAGCAAAGAAAAACATTTCATGTGTTCTGCTAGAGTTTCTAAGATTCTATTAGTCAAAAATATTTCAAGAAAAAGGGAAAGTAAATGAACATATACACGCATGTATCTTTATAATAAAATGATTTCTATTCCTTTGAGTATTTACCTACTGATGCAATTGCTGGGTTAAATGGTATTTATGCCTTTAGGTCTCTGAGGGATCACCAAACTGTCTTCCACAATGGATGAAGTAATTTCCACTCCCATCAACTGTATAAAAGTGTTCATTTTCCTCCACAATCTTGCCGGCATCTGTTGTTTTTTTGACTTTTTAGTAACAGCCATTCTGACTGATGTGAGATGGTATCTCACTGCAGTTTTGATTTGAGTTTCTCTAATGATCAGTGATGTTAAGCTTTCTTCATATAGTTGTTGGCTGCATGTAGGTCTTCTTTTGAGAAGTGTCTGTTCCATGTTCTTTTCTACTTTTTAATGGGATTTTTTTTCTTTAAATTTTTTTTAAGTTCCAGCAGACTCTGGTTATTAGGCCTTTGTCTAATAGATTGCAAAAGTTTTATTCCATTCTGTACATTGTCTGTTTACTCTGTTAATAATTTCTTTTGCTGTGCAGAAACTCTTTAGCTTAGTTAGATCTCATTTGTCAATTTTTGCTTTTGTTGAAATTGCTCTTGGTAGAATTATTCACAATATTAAAGACATAGAATCAAACTACAGGCTTATCAATGTTAGCCTAGGGAAAAAAAAATTGTGGTATGTATCAACATGGAATACTATGCAGCCATAAAAAATAATGAGATTATGTCCTTTGCAGGGACATGGATGGAGCTGGAGGCCATTATCCTTACCAAACTAATGCAGAAGCAGAAAACCAAATACCATGCGTTCTCACTTATAAGTGGAAGCTGAATCATCAAAACACATGGGCACAGTGGGGAAATAACACATTGTAGGGCTTCTCTGAGGGTGGAGGGTAGGAAGATGGAGAGAATCAGGAAGAATAGCTAATAAATGCTGGGCTTAATACCTGGGTGATGGGATGATCTGTGCAGCAAAGAATCATGGCACATGTTTACCTATGTAACAAATCTTCACATCTTGCACATGTACCCTTGAACTTAAAAGTTGAAAATAAAAAGAAAACATTATGCTAAATAAAAGAAACCAGCACACACACACACACACGCACACACACACACACACACACACACACACACAAACACTTATTTTATGATTCCATTTGTATGAAATAACCAGAGCAGGGAAATCTACAGAGACAGAAAGTAAATTAATGATTGCTTAGGGATAGGGGCGGGAGGATGGCAGAGTGACAGCTAAAAGGTAAAGATGTTTCTTTTTGTGCAATGAAATGTTCTGTGGTAAAGTTTAAATATATCTGTGAATACACTAAAAGTAATTGAATTGTACAATTTAAATGAATGAACTGTATGGGGTGAATTATACTTCAATAAAGTCATTTAAAAAAAGAGAAAAGGGAAATATATAATTAGAAGTCTAGACATATTTTAAAGGAATGACTAGTAAGTTCTTTGATCCATATTTATTTTGACACCTGTTGATTCCTTAGAGAATTAGACAAACATCTGTGTATCTTTAGTTTGATTGGGTTATTGTAGTTCCAAAACTAAAGCAAGTATAGTAGCCCCTCATCTAAATATAACAGGAGACTTTCAGAATTCTATGAAAACCTTTAACACATAGAAAAAATCTATTTTCTTTGATTTGTATGCTATTATAAGAAACCAACAATTATTTGTGATAGAGTGATAAATCAGAAAATAGAGATATGAATATTTAGCTAATTGACTACTTCATAACAGGAGTCTTAGTCCATTGGGCTGTGGTAGTAAAATACCATTAACTGGGTAGCTTATAAAGAAAAGAAATTTATTTCTCACAGTACTGGAGACTTGGAAATCCAAGATCAAGGCATTGACATATTTGGTTTCTAGTGAAGGCCCATTTTCTGGTTTATATATGGTGACTTCTGGCTATGCCCTCACATAGTTCAAAAAGTTAAGGCAGCTTTCTAGGGACTATTTTATAAGGGGAAATTAATCTCATTCATGAAGGCTGCGCACTCATGATTTAATCACTTCACAATGGCTATACCATTTAATATCCTCACATGGTGATTAAGTTTCAACATATGAATTTAGAGACAACACAAACATTCAGATGATAAAAGCCGGCACTATTTAGGTGCTTTGAATGCATTACTTTATTTAATCCCCACAATAATCCTGAGTTTGTTACATTTTCTCATTTGGAAAATAAAACAAAGGGATCAAGCATCTTGATCCAGGGCACACAGTTGCTGTGTAAACCAGGGCACACAAAATCCAAACTGTGTCTGTCTACAAAATAAAATATCTTAACCACTAAGTGATGCTATTTCTATGGCCATCAAAAAGGAGGTAAAGTGATAAAAGAACATAAGGAAATAGTCTCTAGTGTCCCATAGTGGCTTTGCTACATCTAAAGCATGAATAGAAACTGATTCAGCCGTACTTTAAGATGATGACAGTTTCCTCAAATAAAATGTAATGTAACCTATTTTTTTGCACTTGATAATATTAAATTTCATTTCTCAGTAAGGTCTAAAGATCTAAAAGATCCCTAGTCCCACATAGACTTAGAATATCTCTGGGTGGTATTTATGAGTACATTAACACAGTGCCAAAAATTAAAAATCAATCAGCCTGATTTTTGTTCACAAAAATAGTAAATGGTTTATTTATTACTTTTGTTTCTCTGTTTATTTCCACTGGCTTGAGCCCACACAAACAGAATTTGTGATTTAATGAAAGAGCTGGGGGTAACAGCATTCATCCCTTTTGCCCTTCATCCCCCCTGCCATGTAAGAACATAGTGTTCCTCCCCTCCAGAGGATACAGCAACAAGGCTCCATCTAGGAAGCAGAGCAGAGCCCCTACAAGATACCAAATGCTGACTTCTTGATCTTATATTACCCAGCCTCTAGAAATGTAGGAAATACATTTTTGTTCTTTATAAATTAACCAGTCTCAGATATTTTGTTACAACAGCACAAAATGAACAAAGCCTCCTAAAAACTGAATCAGTTTATCATCACTCTCAACAATGTATTAATGTTCTATTTTCCTGATATTCTCCTCATCATTTAATATAAAACTTTTCTATTTTATCCAACTTATGTATATTATTATTGTCTTAGTTTGGAATTTCATGAATTACTAGTGAGATTGAATGTTTTCGTGTGTATGTTTTGATCATTTGTACTTTTTTTCTGTAAAATCTGCACATATCATTTGCTCTTTTTTCTCTTGGCCATTTTCTTACTGAAACATAAAAGCCTTCTGTGTATTATGTTTATTACTCCTTTGTTGCAACTAAACTGTGAAAATACTTTCTTCGAGCCTCAAGCTTGTCATTTGCCTATATTTATGATGTCTGTTTGATTAAGAGTTTTATGTTTTATGTAGCGAAGTCATTCAATCTCGTCTTTACTTATTTCACATTTTATATCTTGTTTAGGAAGCTATCTCAATCCCTAAGTTTAAAAAATATTTTTTCTATATTTTCTTCTACTTTTATAAATATTTAGATCTTAATCTATTAGTACTTTTTATACAGTGTGAGGTAGCTATTGAAATCAAATTTTGTTTTAAAATAGATGTTCAATTCCAATTTATTAAAACCTTGTTTTTAGTTTCCCTACTAATTTGAAATACAACCCATTTTATATTATAAATTCCCACATAGAAATGGAACTACTTCTATGTTCCCTATTAAATGGCATTGATGCTTTTTTTGAAACAATACTGTTTTATTTTAGCACTATGATGTATTGAAGTATACATATTGAAGAAAAAACATTCCCCTACCACCTCACAAATGAAGTCTAAAGTTTAGGAGCACAGATTTCAGTTCCATTTCTGGCAGCAACTCTTCCCGCCTGCTGGCTGAACTACCTCCCATTCCTTATCTGTAAAACTTGCATGAGTATAGAATTATTAGTAGTATTAGAGAACTACTAGAATTCTAAGATTCTTTTTAGGATTGTTATAAGTGAGTTAAGGTGTATAAAGTTCTTAGATCGGTATTCACTATAAATACTTTATAAGTGTATCCTATTATTATAAACCCTTTTATATTTTATTTTGAAAAAATAGCTATCTTTTTGCAATATCTGCTTCACATAAATTTTTGCATCAGTCTGCCAATTTTTATAAATGTTATCATTTGTACTCTGTTAGGTCAATGGGTACTACATTATTTGTACCAAAGATACTGTTTTGTGCACTTTGGTATTATTTAGCAATGGAACCCCGCCTTCATATGGAAGTTTGATTAGAGTCTAAAAAGCCAGTCCCTTCAAGGTAGACCTGCAATGGTTAAAGCTGCTAACCCCGAGCTTCTAGGACTCTAAGAAAAATAGTTTAAAAATCCCAGGTTGAAAATATTTTTCCTTGTTGCATTATCTCTTATCACATGAATGTTTATTATGGTGACTGAGTTATTATGTTTTATTGTCTGAGAGAAGGTTGCCATTTGGTGTACTTCAGAAGGAAAACATCCCTAGACAATATTCCAAAATTTGTACTTTCAGGAAAGAAAGCAATAAATGATCAGCATCTCTATCTGTTCAAAGGCTGCATTTACTAAAGAGAAATGACAGGTTAATGCACACCATATGAAACAATTTTTGTTTTACCAAATTTGGTAAATTTATATAAACACTGTAGCATATGGTTAGGTGAGATGTTATTATAATCACATACTCATCACTCTGATAGTTAAACTAACCATATTTGTCTTTTTTACAAAATATACTATTGAGTTTTGTGGTCCAGTAATGCTGTTATTGGTTATCTTCTTGATTTAATATGAACAGCTCCCTAAACCAGAGGTAATTTAATTAGCCTTCTGTATTTTTATATTTATGTCATCACTTCTGTTGAGCTAAAAATGCAATTCGTTAGTTATTGTCATAAACATAGTCTGCTGAGTACAAGGAATTATAATAATGGACTGTATTTTTTCTATTGTTCTACTTTGTTCAACCAAGTGACAGCATGAACTTGCATCTAAAACACAGTTATTGTACACTGCAGGCCAAAACATAGGATAGTTCTGAAGTATGAGCTAATAGTGCAGACACGGAATAACAGTGAATGTCTCTCTGGGTACCAATGGGTAGGGCAACTTTCCAGTTCATCTGAGAGAAGCACAGTCCAACATTATCACAGCAATGTACCCATCTGTGAGTTTTAATAGCTTTGAATGAGTGCATTGCAGAGACTGTAGCTAGCTAGCCAGTTACTGAGTGTTGCACACTGCTCTGCCTGTGTAATAATAAAAGACGCCACAGATGGGACTATTGTTTTAGGAGGGATACCAACAGTAAGTATCTTGATGCATTGTGTCATCAAAATATACAACGTCACAGAAAAAGTAATGATTGACTATCAACAAAGAGGTATTATGTTGAGGTATTCTACGCACTTTGAGCCATTTGAAAAAAGAAAAAGAATAAATTTGAATTATTCATTACACATAGTCTGTAATACGCGTTGTAATTAGTGGATAGATCATTCTATATGTGACTCACACACATATATTTTAATCTGTAGAGATTAAACTCAATGCTCTTTAGTTGATGTATAAACGATGATTACAAAACTTATTTAAATTATTTGAGCATTGTCTCTGCTCTAACCTAAAAAGGAAAAACAAACAAAGAAACAAACAAAAAAACCTCCTGCAATTTGTTTATATATCCATGTGACATACAGGTTAAAATGAGTTTTAAAATGAAGAAACTTGCTAAGAATTACAAATAGCAATTTTGGAGCATAACTCAAAATCAGTCTGTCTAATTTCAAAGCCTCTAGCTGAACCACTAAATCATGCCTGTCACATTTTAAGTGCAATTTTTCCCCACAATCTAACCCCCATAAGTTTGTTTCGTTTGAAAATTTGTTTATCTATCTATCTTTCTATCTATCTATCATCTATCTATCTAGAAAACTGTGTAACCTGTAACAAATGTTACCATCTTGTCTAAAGAGGCAAACTATAGAGATAATATGCAATATTCTTATGTTCCAATTCTCACAGTCCTCTTATTTCCTCACTAGAGACAACTGCTATAGTGAACTTGATATATACTCTGCCAAACAACATTTTTAATTATTTTACTGCATACATACTATAATAAGCCATTAACATTAATTATATGTTGACCTACAATTGTATCATGCTGCGAAATGATTCTTCAAATTCCTTCTCACAATTTCACTTATAATCTAGATGATTTATTCTAACAATTGCATCGCAATCAATCAATGTTTATTCCATATTGATGAATATTTAGACATCAAACTTTAAATGTTTTTAAATAAATATGCAGCAAACAGTCTTCTGTGTATTTTCTTATATAAATATGTAAAGTTTTTCTAAGTGTTTCTAAGATATATACCTTAAAGTATATCAATGGTCAGTGTCCATACTGTCACTGTAAATTATCTGAAATATAATCCCTTTGTACATACAATGTACATTTGTGAAATATTATACCAACAGAATATTCTATCCGCACTGTACAAATAGGCCTATTTTTACATTCTAGCAATACTAAATTCTTTTGAAATAAGTTAATTGTTTAATCTGGCAAATATATAAATCTGTAATATATGAATATTTTGAAAGAATAATAAGTGAATATCACTGTCTCAACACCATATTAATGAGTTATAACTCTACTGGTCCCTAAGAAGTTGTGAGTTCCTACAAAATTATAATTATCATCCTCTAGAGTCAATTTTGGATTCATTATTTTTTTTCCATATCTATTTAGCTGTCTGAATATGTTTGTCTAGTTTTGAAACCCTAAGTAGCAAGCACACAACTAGATGGGAAATAAAAATATAATTTTGTACTATTAGTGGAAAGCTTTCAGGAAAAGCTCTGCTGAGCAGCAGGGTCTCTGAGAGTGTACAAGAGCCCTTTTAGGTGAAGTTAGTGGGTGAAGATATTAGAATTCTGACAAATAGGACTCATGTCACTTAGATCATTTAGCTAGGTTGAAGTGAAAAATAGATACTGAGGAATATCCAAGTGTGGTCAGAAGTATGGTGAGAGGAAGTGAGCAGCTCTGCATTTTCTGCTCCTAAGCTCATCGTAGCCCAACTTTAGCTCCCATGAATTGGTCAAAGCAGAACACTTAAGGGATTCTCAATTAATTCAGGGAATAAAGCATGAAGAGAGAGGCAGTAACTTTATCAGCACGTGGTTTAGTTCAGCCAGGTACATGTAAGAATCCGGGGCAGGTACCACCTAGGAATTCTGCTCTTGGATTAATAATAATGGCACAGAAGCAGTGGAGAGGTTGTTGAAATCAGACTTCAACAAGTTTGTCTCTTGAGCCTATTCCAATCTATTCTAAAGCTCAGCTGTCATTCAGGGATCTTTCTTCATAATGCTACCAGGAAGTCTTACCTCTTTCTTGTGGTAAATCTCTTGTTTCAAGTATTCCATTTTGTCCTCTGTCTTGGTTTACTTTGATCTTCTAAAGGGTATCTATTTTTTCTTATCAATACCAACAGAACCCTTGATGTCAGAATTTCAGGCCTATCCTCAAAAACTAGTCTGGTCTCCCATAGATACCTCCAATCTCCTACTTGGAAGGTAAGGACCTAGAAGTTCAATAGCAGAGAAGGACTGTTATTTTTGAATTCATTAGTCACTGTAGGAATCACCACTTAGTCCATTTGGGGAATATCCTCCCTGTACTTGTTTCTACCAATCCCTCTCTATTTTACTCAATTCATAGCATAAACTTTTAGATTTCTGTTTGGTTAAGAAAGAGGCAATTTATCAAATAGGAAGGGTTTTTTAGGGGATCTAGAAATAGTAATGCAGCTAAATGGCTTTTAGCCAGTCTTCCTCATGTTAGGCTTCCCCTTCACTTACGATAATGTGATTCTTGATACTTTTCAGTAGACATTGTGCAGCCTTAAGATTTCCTCATGTCAGGATTGGAATCTGGTTTTTTTCTGATGGATATGCTTGTTACCACTTGTGAACCCCAAGTATCTGAGACAGATCTCAATCAACTTAGAAAGTTTATTTTGCCAAAGTTAAGGACACACTTGTGACATAACCTTAGGTGATCTGATGACATGTGACCAAGGTGGTCAGGATACAGTTTGATTTCATACATTTTAGGGAGACATAAGACATCAATCAATGTGTGTAAGATGTACATTGATTTGGTCCAGAATGGCAGGACAACTGGAAGCCCACTCCAGGCTTTTAGATTACAGGTAGGTAAGAGACAAAAAATTGCATTCTTTTTTTTTTTCTTTTTCTTTTAAATTTTTTATTGTACTTTGGGCTCTGGGGTACATGTGCACATCCTGCATCCTGCAGGATTGTTGCATAGCTACATACATGCCATGGTGGATTGCTGTCTCCATCCCTCCCTCCATCGCCTACATCAGGCATGTCTCCCAGTGTTATCCCTTCCCATGCTCCCTGCACCTCCTGCTGTCCCTCCCCCCCCTCCACCCCCCACGTAGCCCAGTGAGTGGTCTTCTCTTCCCTGTGCCCAAGTGTTTTCATTGTTCATCACCCGCCTATGAGTGAAAACATGCGGTGTTTGGTTTTCTATTCTTCTGTCAGTTTGCTGAGAATGATGGTTTCTAGATTCATCCATGTCTCTACAAAGGACATGAACTCATCCTTTTGTATGGCTGCCTGGTATTCCATGTTGTATATGTGCCACTTTTTCTTTGTCCAGTCTATCATTGATGGGCATCTGGATTGGTTCCAGGTCTTTGCTATCATAAACAGCACTGCAACGAACATACATGTGCGTGTGTCTTTATAATAGAACCATTTATAATCCTTTGGGTATATATCCAGTAATGGGATTGCTGGGTCAAATGGAATTTGTATTTCTATATCCTTGAGGAATTACCACACAGTATTCCATAATGATTGAATTAATTTACACTCCCACCAACAGTGTAAAAGTGTTCCTTGATCGACCTTTCACAGAGCACACAATTTAAATGTGGAGAAGGAGGGTAGAGGAATAGTCACTTATGCCTTAGTCTGACTCAGTGAATCTGTATTTTTCACATGAACAATAGGGCAGAAAAAGCAGTCAGATTTGCATTTGTCTCAGATGAACTGAGACAATTTTCATTTCTGTAGTCTTCTCCCATGTCTGTGAAGACAAGGTATCAATTTACATTGCCAGGGAGAAATTCAATAGAACTATGTCAGGGTAAAGATCTTGAGACCCACAAGGAATTTCCTTATGAGCAAATTGTGAGGCATGTATGTATTTTTTTTTTTTTTTTTTTTTACCTTTGAAGCTGTCTTATTTAGGAATAAAATGGGAGGCAGGTTTGCCTGAAGCAGCTCCTAGACTGACTTTTCCCTTTGACTTAGTGATTTTGGGGTTCAGAGATTTAGTCTCCTTCTATAAACTTTTCTGTCTCTTTTCCAGCTTACAAAATGTTATTGCTCTTGCTTTGATTCTGTGTTTCCCATCCTTGCTGACACTAAAGTAGGCAATGTGGAGGCGGAGACCAAATCTAAAACAAAATAGATTTTTACTGAAAATATATGCAGCTCTAAATATTCCCACTTGAGCACTTTTAAAATTCCTTTTATTAACCATTTTCTTCTTTAATACTTTGAAATGGAGTGCACTGTGTGAGGTTGTGTGCATTAAAACAAACAAATGAATGAACAAACAAAAACTCTTGATGATGGCTTTTGGAATGCTACACATTTATTCAAATGAGACTTAAGTAATTTGAAAGTATGGATGTAATTTGTAAGACTCTTAAATGCAAATTAGAGATAATCACAAAGCTAGAATGGAAGTTGTTTCTGCACAGTACCCAAAGCTGGAGGAAAACAGTGTGTGAAATACTAGCTAGCTTGTGAAAGGCTGATAAAAATGATGTTATGCCATTCTTCAGACTATATGCTGAATGGAGAAAAAAAGATGTAAGAAATAATATGCAACATAGTCATGGGTCTCCAAAATTAATTAATTCAGCATTGACCCTTTCTATTCTAGATATTTCTAAGACTATTCAATGTGATAGAGATTGGAGACCTCCGAAGCTCATGGTGAGTGGAGGAAGTAGACTGTAAAATGCCAGGGACTCAACACATATGTCTGTGCTGCTCCTTGGCTTTTAGGTGTCAGTTAAAATGTTACCTCTTTCTGACCAGCCTATCCCAAGTAGATCTCCCATCCACACATTCACTGTCACTGGCTCTTAGTTTTCTGTTTGTTTCCTGTAAAATGTTAAACAAAATGTGTGATTCTTTTTATTTTTGTTTCTTTTTTCTCTCCCTTGTCACTAGACTCTAACATAAGTCAAAAACCATAATTTTTTTTTGTTTCCCATTTTATCTGCAGTAAATGAAGTAGTCCTTGACATACAACATATTGGGGAATTTAGCAAGATTTTCTACCTAATCTCCTACTGGCACATAAGCAAAGTCTCAAAGGATTTGTAGGAGTTAGTCTGCCTTGGAGGGCATTTGGGGAAGTCATTTCTGTCAAGCAAAGGAATATGTGAGAAACTGTAAATTATTGAATATAGCTAGAGTGAATACTTTAGTAATAAGGATAAAAAGGAACTGGAGAGAAATAACGTTGAGGAGGAAAGCCAAGCAAACTCATGAATTATTGCCCTGTTACAAAGTCTTGAGCACCATTGCAATATTTTAAGCAAGGGAAATATAAGAATACATTTTCTGTTTTAGAAAGATAAATCAGAGAAAAGTTAGTGGGACCTGTTGAATAGAGCAAAGCTACAGTTATTAATAATACTGTTGATATAATAGTTATCCTCTAGAAAAATAAAGATTTGAATTTTATATGGAGTTCATACAGAGGAAAGATGAAGAGCTTTCTAAAGATAGAATCGATAGTATTTGGTGATCTACTCAATGCAGTGGGTGAAGGACAAAGAAAAACTAAGTTATTTTTCAAATTTTTGGTTTAGCTTGTTAGGTAGAAAATGTGGCCATATACAAAAAATGGGGAAAATTTTGGAGTGGGGAGGCCAAGAATATAAGCAGTAATGTAACTTTTATTGTGACATTGTCACTTTTGGCAAAATCTAAGTCTCTAATTGAATAATTGCTTCTATTTTGTGTCACTCTGAAATACTCTTTATTCACCTTAAGTCCATGCTAAAGACGACATTGCTGCTTATATTTTCACACAACCCCATTCCAAACCTGGGTCTCTCATGTGACACTCCTAAATATTTGTTAATTATATATTTCTTTTTCTGATTTATTCCTCTGACACTCTGCAATTATGTGGACATTCAGAGACTGAAATAGACGAATGTTTCAAAAAGATAAGAATCCAGGCTTAAGACTCTTTTTTTTTTGAGACAGAGTTTCGCTCTTGTTACCCAGGCTGGAGTGCAATGGCGCGATCTCAGCTCACCGCAACCTCCGCCTCCTGGGTTCAGGCAATTCTCCTGCCTCAGCCTCCTGAGTAGCTGGGATTACAGGCACGCGCCACGCCCAGCTAATTTTTTGTAGTTTTAGTAGAGACGGAGTTTCACCATGTTGGCCAGGATGGTCTTGATCTCTTGACCTCGTGATCCACCTGCCTCGGCCTCCCAAAGTGCTGGGATTACAGGCTTGAGCCACCGGGCGCGGCCGAGACTCTCTTAATTATGACTCTTTTGATTAAATACGAGCTCAGCAACTTATGCAGATAAACATTGTCATTGAAACGGTTATTTAGAAAAGTAAAACACATTTTTGTTACTATCAAAGGAAGAGTAATAGTTTCTTTATAAACTCTTACTTCACATTAGCTGAATTCAAATAATGATTAATTCCTATAACATGTCTGAATTTTGTGAAGAAAATAAAAATGCTAAGGTATCATTATTTATTTTTATCCAGGCACAATACAAGTAGCAATAATAAATCAATGCAAACTTCTTATAGACACCAGGTATAAAGAAAATGTATATAATACCAATGTTTTAAAATGACTAGATTTAGGGCTACTTACATTTAATAGAGGAGAATTTTGCAAACAATTCTTTTATATTATAAAGGGGAGTTATTTCCCAGGACATAAATAATTTGATTCAACAAACCATTCTAATATTTTTTTGAAATTGGACAATTTTGAATACTAACTTCAAAGCAAATACTCATTGTTTTGGTTAATCTAAAAATTGAACAAATTTGTTGATTTGAGAAATAAAAACTGTGTTTACATAATAGCTGAGGTTGCTATTAAAACCTGAATAGGCTGGATGCCATATTAATTAAAAATGAGATATATAATTTTAAAAAATATTAAGAAAGTAAAAGTTTATCTTTTCTGTTAAGCTTGTCATAATACAGGACAGAACATGAAACATAAGGATAGTCAGACAAAGAAATTCAACATAAAAACAGTTTGTTTACATCCTTATTCTTATTCTGCCATGATGCTTATTGATCCTAAACTAATCTCACCACCAGATTTATTCTCTGTCTAATCTTTTACTTCTTATTTATAACATCTGAAATTTCAGCAACATGAAATTCACATTTTAGTTATAAGTCAGATATATCATTGAAAGAAATAAAATTTTGGTCAAAACATTCTTTTTATTCTTAAAAGTCAAATAATTGCAGAATTCTCTTTATTTTGTATATGTATAATCTAATTATGTTTGAAATGAGTATGTATCTTGCAAAGAAGAAATAAAGGAAGGTAAAAATAAATAAATGTGAAAAAAAAAAAAAAAAAAAAAAAAAAAAAAAAAAAAAAAAAAAAAAAAAAAAAAACATAACCTGGGAAAAACCAAAAGTACAAGAGCATCTTGGAGCAATGGGTACTTCCTGGTCTGGGGCAAAGAAAGAATAATGTGAAGCTGGAGTACCTTGTTCTACAAGAAATTCAATTGCCTTCAGAATTAATGAAGTGACATTAAAACAACAAGCAAATAGATATAAAAAGTCCTCATGGACTAAAGTTGTGACAAGTTGAGTACCAAAAGAATAATAATGGAAGTGGACTAAAATAACTTTCAAATATGAAAATAGTGTTTAAAAACAGTAAAGCCAGAAAAATATTACAGAGTAAAATTTGATAAAGCATTTCTTATTTGGAAATTGGTAGCTAAAGTACAATAAATAAACTTTTTTTTTCCACTAGGAACTATGTTTTTAAGTAAATAAAGTACCAGAGTTATTTGGGGAAAACTCTACGTTATAAAAAAGTAAAGCTTATTTTATAAAATAAATGATAGAGTTGATACAATTGTTTTAAGTTTGTATTCTTCAAGTAATACAAGCTCAAAATATATTAGTAACATTTAAAGAATTACAATGCAAATAATTTCAAATCTGAAATCAAAACATTGTAAAACTTCTCTCTGAATAAGAAATACATTGACAATTATAAAATTGAATATTGTTACAAGACGTTTGAACAGCTAACACACTTAATATAATGAAAATATATAAAAACCTGCACCATGAAATTGCTGAATGCACATTTCGTAACTTATATAATTAATAAAAAACTTAAATTCAAAACAATAAATTGACAACAAATTTCAAATACATAATTATATAAGCTATTTTCTGGTGACAATGAAATTAAAATACAAATTAATTACCACAAAACATGCATTATTTCAAAACTGATACAAAATCCATTACAAAAGAAAGAAAATTTCTAATATTTGTGTAACTGTAAACTCAGAAGGTAAGATTACAGGGGATGGTAGCAATTTTTAATGATGCACTAACTAAAAATTTTTCAAAAACTGTTATTGAATTTAAAGCATCAATAGCCAAACAAAATAAATTCAAACAAAATCAAATTTTTCACACCATAATCAAACCACTGAAAATTAAAACAGAAAGAAAATCTTAGTAACATTCAGAGAAAAAGAAAATATACAGTGATAATATTTTGGTCAATAACAGTTCTTAAGATTAAAATGGAGCTGCAACATTCTTCTTGCCTAGTGACATCATAGCCATCTTAACATTGTAATACAATTAATTTACTCACATTTGCGGTTATGATTGTGTGAACAAATGTACTGCACTGCCAGTGTTATAAAAATATAACACATAATACTTGATAATGATACTATTAATAAATGATTATGTTTCAGGTTTATGTATTTATTGCATTATGCTTTTTATTGTCATTTTAGAATATGCCTTCTACTTATGAAAAAAAAAAAAGTACAGTATGTCTTCTACTTACTACCAAAAAAGTTAACTCTAAAACAGCTTCAGAAAGGTCCTTTAGGAAATATTTCAAAAAAGATATTGCTGTCATAGGAGATGACAGCTCTATGCATGTTTTTGCCCCTTAAGATCTACCGGTGGGAGAAGTTGTGGAGATGGAAGACAGTGATATTAATAATCTTGACCCTGTATAGGTTTAGGCTAATGTGTATGTTTGTGTCTTTTTGTTTGTTTATTTGGTTGGTTGGTTGGTTTTGGGTTTTTTTGAGACGAACTCTGTCACCCAGGCTGGAGTGCAGTGGCTCGATCTTGGCTCACTGCAATCTCTGCCTCCTGGGTTCAAGTGCTTCTCCTACCTCAACTTCCTGAGTAGCTGGGATTACAGGTGTGCACCACCATGCCCAGCTAATTTTTGTATTTTTAGTAGAGATGGTGTTTCACCAAGTTGATCAGTCTGATCTCAAACTCCTGACCTCATGATCTCCCCACCTCGGCCTCTCAAAGTGCTGGGATTACAAACATATGCTACCGCGAACAGCCTGTGTCTTCATTTTTAGCAAAAAGTTTAAAAGGTGAAAAAGAAAATCTAAAAATGGAAAAAGCTTATAGAATAAGAATATAAAGAATGCAGATATTTTTGTACAGTTGTACAATATGTTTGTGTTTTAAACTGTTACTACAGATGGGTCAAAAACTTAAAACTATACCCAAAGAATTATAAATCATTCTATCATAAAGACACATGCACATGTATGTTTGTTGCAGCACTGTTTATGATAGCAAAGACCTGGAATCAACCCAAACGCCCATCAATGATGGACTGGACAAAGAAAATGTGGCACATATACACCATGAAATACTAGGCAGCCATATAAAAGGACGAGTTCGTGTCCTTTGTAGAGACAGGGATGAATCTAGAAACCATCATTCTCAGCAAACTGACACAAAAACAGAAAATCACACACCGCATGTTTTCACTTATAGGTGGGTGATGAACAATGAGAACACTTGAACACAGGGAAGAGAACAACACTCACTGGGCTAGGTGGGGGGTGGAAGGGAGGGGAGGGACAGTGGGGGTGGAGGTGCATGGAGGATGGGAAGGGATAACACCGGGAGAAATGCCTGATGTAGGCGATGTGTTGAGGGGGGATGGAGACATCAAGCCACCATGGCATGTATGTATGCAAAAATCCTGCAGGATGCAGGATGCAGGATGTGCACATGTACCCCAGAGCCCAAAATACAAAAACTAAAAACAAAAAACTAGCTTGCTAGCTTGTAAAGTAAAAAAGTTATAGTAAGCTAAGGTTAATTTACTATTGAAGAAAGAAAAACTTTCTTATAAATTTAATGTAACCCCATTATAAGGGTGCTCATAAAGTTTACCTTAGTGTACAGTAATATCCTTTGGTTTTCATATCCGCATCCAACTTACTCACTGACTCACTCAGAGCAACTTCTGGTCCTATAAACTCTATTCATATAAGTACCGTATGCATGGGTATCCTTTAAAATATGTTTTATACTGTAGTTTCACTGTACCTTAGATACACCAATACTTGCCATTGTGTTACAGTTGACTACAGTATTCAGTATAGTAACACATTGTGGAGGCTCGTATCTAGGAGCAATAGACTATACCGTATACTCTGAGTAAGGGGGAGGGCATCACATCTAGATTTGTGTAAGTACACTCTATGATGTTAACACAACAACAAAATCACCAAAGACACATTTTTTAGAAATTATTAGTGTCATTAAATGATGCATGACTGGACTATATTTAAAGTAGAATCAATAAGTCTGAGAAAGATTTCTCAAAGAAACAAGCTTTAATGAAGAGACTATTATAGCAGTAAAATAAAACATTGGTAAACATTTATTCTATATTTAGCTAAAATGTCCCTCTAAACTGGAAAGAAATAAAAATGTTTTGTGAAAAACAAAATTGCCAAATGCATTACTAGAGTCCTACATTAAAAGATAAACTAAATAATTCAAGAACAAGAAAATTATTTCAAATTATTTCAGATAAAAATGTAAATATACGGGAAAGCAGACCAAGCGATGGAAATGGTAAAAATTGGGTAAATATGAATAAATATTAACTATGGAAATCAATACTAGGAAAATCCTATATGCTCTGGTTCAGCATGTAAGAAACTTAGAAGTCATCACTCGACCCTCGCAAGTAAAAAGCTAAAACATCAACAACTCCTCTTAGATCCATCAGAGAAAAATGAGAGCACAGGGGAAACCACTACCTTAAAATTAGAAAGCCAGACAGGGTGATGCAGAGAATCACAACTTACCTGAGCAAAAAGCCATGTGCAGAAACTTCCTAAGGGACCAGTGTGCAGTAGGAAAACCAGAACAGTAATTGACAAATTGTTGGATACTCAGTGTGGACAGATTCAAATGTTAAAAATTCCAGGAGGATCTAGTCAAAAAGGAGCTTCCACACTTTTGCGAATTTAACCATGAGGAGTTCTACCAGATCTCCATAGTGAATATCAAAGAAAAATTCTGGCAGGGGGAAGTGGAAAGTGACCATTTTGAAATGCACCTGAACACTTTGTTCTTTCTAACAAGGTTGGCCCTAAAGAGAAAAAAAATTTACTAGATCCTCAGGAGAAAAGTACTGGGAGGCACTGGTTAAGCTTATAGAACAGGGGCACATACTAACCAAAAGACTGAAACGTAGTCATAGGAATAAAGTGGTTCATCTCCCCTCACAGGTTGGGATGACCTTACTAAAGGGCTATTTACCGTAATTCCTTTTATCCAGTACATCACGTCCACCTTTCAACAAAAATTACAATACAAACCAAAAGGCAAAAGCACAGTTTGAACAGGAAGAACAAGCATCAGAATCAGAGTTAAAAAATGGCAGGAATGTTGAGATTATCAGACCAGAAGTTTTTACAACTGTGATTCATATGCTATGTGAAGTCTTTAATAAAAAGACTAGATAACATTCAAGAAAAGATGAATAAGGTAAGCAGAGAAATTGAAATTCTATCAAAGAGTCAAAAAGAAATGCTAGAGATCAAATACACTAACAGAAATAAAAATGCCTTTGATGGACCCATTAATACACTGAGAAAAAAAATACCTGAGCTTGGGTATATGACAATAGACAAAGAAGAAAGGCAAAGAAAAAAACTGAAATAAACAGAACAAAATATCAAAGGACTGTGGGACAATTACAAAGGTGTAATATGCACATAATGGGAATATCAGAAGGGAAGAAAGAAAAAAGAAACAAGAGCATTATTGGAAGTGACAATTACAGATAATTTCCAAGAATTAATTTCAGACAAATGAACAACAGACACATCCAGATAGCTCACAGAACAACAAGCAGGATAAGTGCACAACAAACAAACAAACTATGCAGAAACACATTATATTTAAATTTCAGAAAATCAAAGATTAAAAAAAAATCTTAGAAGAATCCAGAGAAAAACATTTTCTTATCTATAGAAAAGTAAAGATAAGAATTACATCTGATTTCTCAGAAACCATGTAAGAAGTGAGAAAAGTGAAATTGTTAATGTTGACAAGAAAAACCTACCAACCTAAAATTCTGTACCCTGAGAAACTGTCTTTTAAAGTGGAAAAATAAATAAGGTTTCCTTAGTGAAAAAAATTTCTAATCTGAAAATCTGAAATCCAAAATGTCTTGAAATCTTTTTTTTTTTTTT